>NC_034013.1:11031183-11331183 GCF_000346465.2 Prunus persica | reverse complement strand
AGAAACTCAAATTGGAAACAAACAGTGACTTATAAATTATATGTATTGATAGGGTGGTGGTGATAAGGAGTGATATAATATAAAAATGTGGGGGAGGTTGGAGGTGTTTATAAGATGTATGTGGAAATGCAGAGGAGAGAGTGATAAGTGAGAGAGAGAGAGAGTTTATTTTAGTGTGTTTAAAAAAGAAAAGGGAAAACAAGTGAAGTGGTCGTGGAACGCGGTTTGTTCGGAATCTCAGGGAAAAGACATGTAACGCGGAGCGCAGCAATTAGACAGAGAGTAAAAAGAGAGGAACAGACAAACCTTCAAGCTTTGTAGCAGAGGAAGAGAGAGAGCTGAAAAGGGGACCCAATAATCCCCGGGACCATGCAAAACGATATACACCCACCCAATATATATATATATATATAATACATGTATTTATACGTGTAAGATGGAAGCTCCTCGAATAAGTTATTTCAGAGATATTATGGTAAAGTTCTTTTATGTCTTGTATTTTAATAATATAAATCGTCTATTTTTTAGCATTCTTTTAAATATCGTATCTAAAAAATCAGTCTACGAAACTATTTAATCGTTCAATTAAATTATTGTTATGTTAGTATTTTCTTGAAATAATGTATTTGTTTATTTTATTTACTTTTTCGAAGTACAAACTTTAAATGAAGAGACTTAAATATAAACCGTTTGAATATCTGAGGCACAAAGAAAATGATTCCCGAATAGACAGGAAAGAAAACGATGGGAAATCAGATATTCTTGTTTTTTCTTTTTATTTTTTGGTTGAACTGTTTCGTATTTTGATTGGTGAAGTGAAGTTGAGAAACTAAAACAAGAAAGGTTTCTATATGAGAAAGGAATTGGTGAATTACGAGCTTCTAAGGCTTGATGAGGATGAGGTAGGTGGATTTGAATACCTAGACTCCCACTGCTCTGAGCTAGATTATAGCTTCCAATTCTACTAGATCCAGAAATTGCTTTCAAATTCAACCCTACATTTTGTTACCGTTCTGTACAAAATAGAAGCAATTTTTTTTTTTCTTCGTCAAAATGATGACACCCAAATGCTTTTCGTCAGATTGGAAGGAAGAAAAATAAAAAGTGGTGGTTTATATACACAATTACAAAAACAATAATATCCTTAATTATTCTTTTAACTATAACAAGTTAAGATTCTATCAACGAAAAGTCTTTAATGTCTTGGGATGGATATAATTGCCTCAATAAATGGTAACTTAGACAATAATTTTTCTTGGTTACACATTGGATCTTAAGGATGATGACTTTGCGCCAGCCCTACCACCGTTTTTCCTTAATCAATTGGCTGGAATCTTCCCATTTTTTAATCTGAACTCACCTGGGAAAACCTTCCTTTTTATATATGTAGGGTGATGAGTTATATGTCCAATAGTTATTTTTGTGTGTTTTAATAGAAGCGACAGTCACTACTAGGGCGGTTTTTCATTCACATACTACCAATGTATCATGAGGATTCAAATCTGAGATCATTAGTCTACAAGTCAATACCATTTTTCACTATGCTAGATCTCATTGACGCATATATATTCAATAATATAAATACATTATTATCCACAAAAATTATTGTATGACAGGCTTCGAGTAAAAATTGCTTTAAAAAAAACCATGATATGCGTAATTAAATTGCTATATGTGTAATGAAATTGGTGGCTTCAATTTTTCTTCCATGGTTGGCTACTGTATAATTCCTTATTATTTACGAAACGAAAAGTGTGGCAGTGTGCTATTTAATTTTAAACTAAAATAAGTAGGAAAATTAGGTTTATTGGGAGACTTAGGGCTTTGACAACTACTCCCAGTCTTCATCACATGTTCATCCTCTGCCTAAAGACATGATCTTAGTCATGCCAAAGATAGAAATAATAGTGTCGTGATGCAGTGACCGACAGTTCTACATCATAACCTAATCTATTCATGTACAACGCATGCCACGGCTTTTCGTGATCTTTGAAAAACCTAATATTCGGTTTCTAAACTAAAGATGCGATTATTTTAATACTTTTGAATTTTATAATAATCTCATGGTAATTAACGAAAAAAAAAAAAACATCGCAACTAGCACACGAAAATTATAATTAACGTAACTTAATTATTAAAAACCATGGTTAATTAAGGTAATGAAATGTAGAACAATTGTGTTTAGGGTCAAAGATGACGTTAACTTTTGAAGTTGATAGCTTCTTCTTTTTTCCCTTAGAATTTAATTTTATAGACGAAGTTCCTCCCAACCACAGCAAATAACTTGTCCTCTAAGACTTCTCGGAGGCTGTAAATTTAACCAGCATTCATACTAGTCTTCGAAAAACTATACCGACTTGACAAGCATCAATCAACATTGCTTTTGCTAACTGAAAAATAAACAAGAGAGAAATAAAGATATCGGTTCATATAGCCACACATTACGTGCTATACGTAGCCATTTTCCAACTTTTGACACTAGGTCAAAACGTTAGTAACTTAAAAAACGCGTACGTACACACTTACGAATATATATTGTACAACAATATATAGCTTCTTATATATGGATGTGTACTAGACTATGTTTTCATTCTTTAACAGTTTAAATTTTTGAAACCTAGCTAGTAATTGTCGATCGGTAACACAATTATAATGGGACTATGATCATATAATACTATGGACAAGTCCAATTATATATCACAAAAGATCTAGAACAGCAAAACCGGACCACCGTGGATATCTAAGGGATATAGACATAAACTGTATGTGACTAAATTTGATTGTCTTTGTTGAGGAATTTAGGATGTTGACGGTACAATCTTAACAGCTAAGCCCCAATATATATATGTTCCCACACAAATTTGTGGTGGGAATGGGACTTTAAATTCACCAAGTGCATGCGCAGAAAGACACACTCGCATACACACATATACGCATGCACAGAAGTTATATATATATATATATATATATATATTAAATTAAGGGACCAATTTTCTAAGTCAATCGTTAAGGTCTTGAGACCACTTTTTTCTTATGCGATGAATGCAAAGTTTGATGTTGAATTAGTGGGTTTTTAAGTCTTGGCGAAAACGTGAAAAGCAACAAGTAAAAGAATGCATGTATTCTGAGAGTTCATCCCAAACAAGTTCGTGTTTCTCAAAGACAAAGAACCTAGAACTACTTGCCAAGAATTTGGTCGTGGTGAGTAGGTGGGCTTCTAGAACATGTTTACGTACAAATCCCGCAGAGGCCTGAAGGGTCCACCATTAGAGAGTACTACATTATAGTCAATTACTCAACAACTCTGAATTATTTCAGAATTTTTGTCATTTAATTAGTGGCCACAAAATATTAACGAGCTTGGTTCTTTGATTGCTCTCTCCCAAATAATTCTCTCATTTGCAATATAATATTACTGTCACACTAAATAATTTTTCATTTACGGCATGTTATGATTGTCATGCACAAAATTAAAAATTATCGCTGATTACAAATTTTGCGATACCAATATATCATTTGATTAATTAGTTCTCATCACTGTCTATTTTAGTCAAACACTTTGCAGCTCTTGATGATTGTACACTTCATTTTGATATAGAAAACATGAAGAAGTGACAGTGAAAGTAATTAGAAGTGAATTGACTGTAACTTTTTCTTAATTGAGAAATATAGAGCAAGTAATACTATCGATGACCCGTCCATTACAAGGCAAATCAGTGACTGGCGGTCAACGAGTGAACCCATCGGGTCGTTGTCTCACCCGTTACGGTGTGTCCTTTTTCCTTTGGGGGGTTGGTAGGGTTACAAGATGCTCATCTTGACCACAATTAATATATATATATATATATTTACTTGGCTTGATGCCATACGTAAAAAAGACCTCTTCCTTCCCCCCATTACCTCATCTCTGCAAACTGAAAGTGAAAGCCTTTCTTGATTTCTGTCTTTCTAGTTTGTACTGGTGATTAAACGAGATGCCTGATGTCCTGATGAAATGAGTAGGTATAGACTTTGCAAAAACCAGTCTGTGTCAAGTCCACCAGTGCACCAGCGCACGTCGCTGTTGTTTGTACCACGCGCTATGTGTGCTAACAACAAAAAAACACAAGAAAACAAAACAAAAGGATTCTGTTCATTGTCCGAGTGTTACACGAGGCTATCATATAAGATTCATTAGTTGTTTTTTTTGGTAAATTTTGAGGCTCGATTGAGATTGTTTTTGTAGGAAGCACTTTTTCTAGATTGATTTTTATACAAATGCGTTTTCCTGATTTCCATTCATCAATAACATAACATATACAATATATAGTGATACAGCGAATTCTAATGTGACAAGTATTTGGAAATTTACATTGATTATAAATCTTGAGGCCAAAGTTATCTAAAATGCCGAAGTGGACTGGAGCCCAACAGAGGTTGGCTAACAGTTTTATTAGAATTTAGAAGCATGTTAAAAAATTTATTAAAATTTACAAGAGCACTTTGGAAATGCATCCTGAAAGAGCACCAAAATCACTTGCCTAAATCATAAGCACTTTTAAGAATTTTTGCCATATATTTTTTAAACCGTTTTAGTCATTTTCCTTAGTTAGCTAGGTCATGCATCATAATCTAAATCTAAATGCAGAGTATTTGGCAATACTTTTTCTTTTGGTCGATAGCTCTCATTGAAATAGGGGTAAAAATTGCATAAGAGCTTTCTCGTAGCAAGACGTGGACTTGTATAATGTACGAATCAGCCTCAAGCCTGATAAAAGATTTCGACATGGGCCTTGTATTTGGGCTGAACCTGGTCATTTTATTGGCCCATTATTCTGCACGAGATGGTCTGAGGGCAAGAATTCTACAGTGAGGGCCTTATATATGGCTCTTAAGTGAGCTCTATCTCTTAACCGTTGAATCATGCTAATTAATTTGATCCAACAGTTAAAAAATAGGATCTCCCTTAAGGGTCATATATAAAGCCGTAACTATAGTATGACTCGTGTGGCCTATGGTAATTGGGTTTGTCTTTGCTCCTTCTTGAATTTTTTTTTATTTTATATTATGGGAAATATGAAAATAATAATAATAATAATACTAATCAGAATTCCGGAGTGGGCTAAGAATATTCCTAGTACTGAGGCCTTTGAAACCTGCTAAAACCCAATCCAGATATATTGCTTCCCATTTTGAGTTGGTATTGGAAAGGTTGGTCTAGTCCAGAAGAAATAGTTTGAGTTGCTTCCCATTTTCGATATATAATTAATTTTCTTTATTGCCAATTAAGTTTGAGTTACTTATTAATTTCCATGAGGAATACAAATATATTATGGTCAAGGAAGAGTCCAGAAATCAAACGAAATACGTATATTGTATGTAATCAGTTTAGTTAACGCTGTATGAAAATCCAATTAAGCAATGTTGATGGAGGGAGCTACGAATAGGGATAGATCATAGAGGTATAGGGCGGTGTTAGAATCAATGCACGCCAACAAAGTATTGCCTCAAACAGTGCAAGGGACCATGGAGGTTGAGGATGTGAAGACCTTAAGCCCATGAATTTTGTTCTTACGATGCTCCAACCCCTTAATGAGTGTGATGCCGTACACGTCAGTCACGCCTAAAAACTTATCTAAAATCCGAGGGGCAAGTATGAAGTGGCATGCTTTTTGACAAAACGTGCTATTCTCTCAAGAAATGCTTAGGAGTGATAGTTATGCTGAAGAATTACTAGATTTTGATCACCGCTATATTAAACTATTATTATCATCCACTCATATTGTGTCACGTGTCTACTATACTAACACCCGAATATCCTATCGCTTGGTATGTACCAATCACATTGTATCATCTGTCTCTTTTTTCTTAGACTCCAAATATCAAAATGAACTCTTCAAATTCCCTGTGTAGATTACATCACTTTGCTTCAGTTGAATAATATATATTTCTACCTTTCTAACAAAACAAAGACACAAAGTGTTTGAATCATTTTATTAAGCAACTCCTCCAATAAAAGGATCATTATTTTAGTATGTATGTAGATTTGCCCGGTTTACGAGTCAAGATTCAGTCCAAGATCATTATAAGGCATACCTAAAAGGATGCCAAGTCACTGAAATTCAACCAGTAAATACACACACGTGGTAGGCTCCCAGCTCAAGCACTGCCTTTTGCTTACTAAATTTAGCAGTGACTAATATCAAAGTGGGGCCCTCAGCCTGATTTAGTCTAATCCTAAACACTGTTTTGCGATCCGGTCCCATCTCCATGCATGAATCTCATGATCTGAGTCATCAAAATTGGGTGGCCTCCCTCCACCTCCACCACCCCCTTCCAAACACAAAATAATAAAGAAAAAAGAAATGGAGGAAAGTTCCTCTAACTCATTGTCTTCTATATATATGATAATGATATATAGGAAGTTTGGTTTTGGTTTTTATTAATGAAAATCTAGAAGGATGTGCTGCTTAATTAACGTTCTAATTAAGTTTGTTACCATTTGCAAAATTGCTTTCATGCATAATCAGTGACGTACACGTCTAATTCAAAACAGTGTAGGGTGGTCATGACTTAAGAGTTGAGGCCAATGGGAGTTTTGGGCGTGTGAGAATTTGGTTGGGTTTGCAGACCCACCCATATTTGTCTAGGCATGTTCAGTTAACTTGTGTAGCTATCTACGTTCTATATACATAGACACATTGAAAAGGAAGAACCGAAAGCTTGAATAAGTTGAAAAAAGATGAATGGAGAACATGAAAAGGTAGAAAGAAAATTAAGTGATCAATTAGAAAGATGGCGATATAATTCAAATCATAATTACAGTCAATCGGCTGCTATTAGCAACGAAACTGCAAGAGGATCTTCTTTTAGTCATTAGCCAATAAATACAGAATACGTGCCAACATACGTACCTAAAAATAATAATATCCAAAGCAAAACTTTGAGAATACTTGCGAATAATGTTATTTCTACAATATATAAATATCACGTTACTGATCTATCATTTTTCTTTCTCTTTTTGTCAAAGGTAGGAAGGGAGAAGAATTTACACACACACACACACACCAGTGTTTGGGGCTTTTGAACTTTGAGACCTCTGACTGATCATAAGCCAAACATACTTTTTCACTATGATATAACCCCATTGACTGAGATGAATCTCGCATCTACTCAACTAGAGAAATGATATCAGTAAATGTGATCCAATATTAGTTAGAGTTGTTCCCATGCAAATTTTCTTTGATTTGTAAGAGCATCTACAATCATGCTCCTTATTTTTTAGTTAAAATTTAACTAAAAACACTATAAAGCTATTTTAGTAGCTCCTTATAAAATTTTAACTCTAAATAGTTTAGAAAATCATAAATAATTTGTTTCTTTTTTTAGTTTAGCATAAATGGTCCCTCTTCATATAAAATAATAATAATAAATAATTAGCAATAAATAAATACTTAAAATAACATTAAAGTAAAACATCATTTAATTATAGGGAGTTAGTGTCACTAGAAGTTCTTTCTTATTTCGGATTTAGAAGTTCCTAGAGGTTTTCCTATTTTAAAAATTGGATAGGGAGCATAGTTGGAGGTAGGTTTTTTTATTTCCTTCTAAAATTTTATCTAATAAGATAATTTAAAGATTTCATTATGAATGCTCTAACTATAGCGACTAAAATTTCAAAGGCATCGATTGGAACAAAATGCGGGAGCTTTGGGAAGAGCCCTGAGATGTGCAAGTATGGATATTTGGAAATGGACAATTAATAAAAGGTTCTACATCTCGTCCCCACCCTTGTTGTTATGAGGCGTATCCAATGCAAGAGTAATTAAAAGTCTCTCTTTTTTTCTCTTTGGATATATAAAAGCCAAGAGGACGTATTTGACTATGATATGACGCAGCTACAGTAGATATATGCGTGATGATCTCCAAAATCGATTCAAACTCTAAAATAAAAATATTTGCAGATTTGCTACTCTTATTATTGCTGCTACTCTGATTTGTTTTCATGCGATGGGGTTGGTGAATAATTGAGCCACTTTTTACCTCACAACTTTGAATTTTGAAACAACCATCTTAATATTGTAAGAGATTTGTAGCTCAAGTTTTCAAGAGTATTTATTCTGCACTCGAAGTTCTAAGTTTAATTTTTCCCGTCCCAATATCGCTGGTATAAAATCTAAACAAACCTAATGTTGTGACTTAATTTCAATGTGACACATGATGTAAATAGTTGGTCAACGCAAGTCAATAACTACAAATATAACGAAGCATTTCTCTCATAGCCAATTAGTAAAATATAATATTATTTCGATCATAGTTCATTCATGAGATCAGTAAAACAGAGTTCGAATGAATGTTTACGGATATAACTTGAGCAAATTTCCTCCCTGCAGGCTATGCACCCTCCCTATTTTTTTTATGGCTCCCCCTTTTGTCTCGTCCTTGTGAATCTCCGATTAAACAAACACAAACCTAACTCACCAATTCAATCAAAAGAAGAGAAAAATTAGAACCTCAGAGACCATTTAGGGAAACATACACGTGTCGCCTTTTTAATAATAGTATTTCACGTGAATTAATAAAAAATAATTAATAAAGATACATCATCTATGCTAATTACTAATTAGTATAGAATTAATCCCATCAAAGTGTCCCTAGGAAACCAGCAATGACTTTTCTGGCTAGTTGTCTCTTTCACAATATATATAAATAATGAAAAAAACAACCCAGATTCACTCATTGAGAGCTACTCGTGTCATGCTTCTGGCGACCAATGTTATACGACAAAATATTAATTTTCATGCAATAGATATATACAATACAATTATACACATACACAGCTATATATATAGTATAATAATATATCGTCACGTCATTAACTATAAGAAGGATTGTATATATATACAACTCTTGTGTACAAAGCAGAGAATTTTCCTAATATTAGGAAGACCAATATCCCAAACTCAAACATTCTCCGGCGATAAGTATCTGCTCTCATAACCTCTGCTTACGGTTTAACAATTTAGAGAGAGAGAGAGAGAGAGATGAAGATTGTTCCTTTCTTGAAATCTTTGTCAAGGTCTGTCCATAATCAAGAACAACATGATCAGCACGATGAGCAGGAACTCAATACTGTTGGGGCTTGCACAACATTAACAGTGTGGAGAAAATCACTCCTGATTAGCTGCAAAGGGTTCACGGTGATCGATTCGAACGGAGATCTCGTTTATCGGGTCGACAACTACGTCGGGCATCCTGAGGAAGTCGTTCTCATGGATGCCTCTGGAAAATCTGTCCTCACAATGCGTCGTCGCAAGGTATATGTATAACTTGATTTGTCGTTTTAGATTGACAATCTAACAACATAACGTTTTTGTGCTTGTTTATATTCATAATTTCATGTATAAAAGAGAGAAATAAAAAACTGGATTTGATGTTGACTGTTCAACGCGTTTCCTTGGCAGAAGCTTACTCTAGTTGACAGTTGGTTTGTGCACGAAGGAGAAGTGGGTGATTATTGTAGAACAAGAACATCAAAAAGCAGCCCAACGTTTTGCGTGAGGAAGAACATGAACATGTTAAACGCCAATCCCAACATACTTGCTTATGTATATCGAGAGGCATGGGGTCATAAAAGATATGCATATTTGATTGAAGGTTCTTACACGCATCGATCTTGCAAGGTATTGGATGAGTATAGTAATGTGGTAGCTGAGATCAAGAGGAAGGAGGCAAATATTGGAGGGGTTTCTTATGGGGTAGAGGTTTTTCATTTGATTGTGCATCCTGGCTTTGATGCTGGATTTGCAATGGCTCTTGTATTAGCATTAGATCAGTTGTTTTCTTAGGTATTTCTATTAATTCATTATGATTTATGTTTCTTGGTATGAATGTACAGTATGCCATACAAGTCCAAGCGGAAAAAATAATGCTTATGGTGAAGAAGTTTCTTAGGTATTTCTATTAAACATACAAGGGTTTAGCAAATTTAAAAAACTCAAAAAATCACTTTTCGTCCCTCTAGTTTGATGAAATTTTCACTTTCATCTATGTAGTTTTAATTTTGGCAATTTGACTCTTGTAGTTTGATTTTATTGCAATTTAAAGATACGTCTAAATTTCTTGACGGAATAAACACCATGTGTCTTACATACGGAGGGGTATTTGGGATGGAAATTTGGATGTGTCCTTGAATTGCGATAGAATTGAACAACATGAATTAAACTGAAAATATTAAAACTATAAGGACTAAAGTGGAAAAACTGGCAAATTACAAGAACCAAAAGTGATTTTTTTTAATTTAAATAAACAAGTCTAAACAACTACCCTAATTTCAAATAGCAATAAATGGAAATTTAATTCTAAAGAAGCATTTCATGAAGCCTCCTGGAATTTGATTGATTGAGTCATTTCTTTGTTGCAAAAGAAGAAAACTTACATTTACAAAACAATCAACACAAAGTCACTTAAATTTTCAAATCAGTGATGTTAGTAGATAATATTCGAATTGTATACGAACGTAGATGGAGAATGAAATCAAACTCGAGTGAAGGAAGAATACTGTCATTGCTATTTTGCCTAACCCATATTTTTCAGTCTTAACAGTTTTTCTTTGTTTTCTTTTTTTGTGGTCCATAGGAGTCTTAGCAGTTTAAGCTCCTATAGAATTTGTGGACAACCAAAATAAGCTATACTTAGTATTCACCCTTCTCACAAATGTAAATTGTCTACAATAAATATGAATACGATCTATATTTGTTTTCATGTTTTCATATGTCATTTATATGTGTGTTATGGATTTTATTTGATTTTCACATTCTATCTAAAATTAACTTTTGATACTCTTTCATTATTTTTAGGTTGCTAGAATTTGGGTTGTACTTACTAAGATATTAAATTTGTGATGTTGAAATTTAATCATTATAATGAATTCTTATATATATTTTCCTATAAAAACTAAGTTCATTGTAATTTTAAGTTGATCCTCCTTGATAGAATTCCAAGCTCCGCCACTGGTGCCAATCATTCAATCCAGCAATAGAACTACCCTCGGCCACCTTTCAACTACTAACTGACTGTGTAATCAACCAAATTGATCCGTAGTGGTAAAAAAAAAAAAGTACAGAGTAAATTTTTTACTGATCCTATCAAAAGCTTAGTTAACAATTTACATGAAGGTAGATATTAGTTAGCCAAAAATCTGATGCAATTTAATTAGCTGCACAGAAATTCTAATGCAATCTTGCTTGAGTTAACCAGGCATGGAAATTAATACAAATACTTGCAATGTCAAAAGAATATGTCCCATGTAAAATTTAAAAATGACTTATACAATTAAAAACATAAGCTTATGAACCTAATAACAATTACCCAGACACAAATATATTTAATTGCTTCCAATATCCCAATATTTAAGTAAGTATTGAGATATAATAATGGAGGCCATTGGATCTGTTAATAAGTGCTACAGGTTCAAGACAATTGATTCTCTTATTATATATAGGCTGCTATCACATGTAAAAGAATGCTCCGTATCATGTTAATTTCATTTTTCTTTTTGGTGAAAATGTTATTTTTCAGAAAAAGTTGACATATGTGATGGAAAGGACGAGTTCTAAAAGTCGAAGCATAGTTGAAGCACCATCATAACAATTTTGTGACATGAGGGACTAAAAGTAAAGTCAGGTCTTAGTTGAGGGACCATTGCTACAATTTTGCCTTATTTATTTTATCGCTTATTTCTATCTTCTTCCTTTGCTAATTAAATTTAAACGAGCTCTCTGGACATATGTGCCGGGCTATACTATTTTTTAAAAAAAAAATTAAAACAATAAAAAAAAAACCCAGTAAAGCCGAGCGGCTATACTAATTTTTACTTTTTTTAAAACAATCGAGTATAGCCGTGCGGCTATACTATTAAAAAACAAAAGCCAACCCGCCAGTGATGGTGTCAGAATAAGTACAGCCGAGCGGCTATACTATTTTTAAAAAATTTAACACCCTAGTATAGCCAGGCAGCGATGCTATTTATCTATCTATATATATAAAGCAAAAGGCAGAGAATGGTGAAACATTCAAAATACCAGAAAATGCCCTTGGTTAATGCAAACATTAAGAATTCAAATTATTAATTAAATGAGGATAATATGGTAAATTCACACTTTTTCATATTTAAAAAAATTAAAAGAAAAAGAAAAAGCAGATAATGGATCCTATTTTTATGGAACACAACTACCCATTATCTTTTTTAATTCTAAAATAAATTTACTTACTTTTTTTAAAAAACCTCTCGCAAGCGCGGAAGCGCGTGCAGAGAGGCTAGTATATATTAAAAAAAGAACACGAAGGGCTTAGGTGCCACGTGTCAAAAGAGTAGAGCCACGCGGCTATACTATTTATATAAAATAAAAAAGGTGACCGGTTATGGCCGGTCGGCTATACTATTTATATATATATATATATTAAATAAGGACCCGTTTTAAGTGCCACGTGCAAAACAGTAAAGCCGAGCGGCTATACTACTTTTTAAAAAAAGAAGAAAAAACGAGTATAGCCACGCGCTTGTTGAGCTGTGTGTTTAGTAGTTTCATTGTATGTTGGCCCGTATACAAAGGATCTTGTAAATATCCTAACTTCTTATATAAAAAACTATTTTGTTAACAATATATAAATTTTAAAAATCCAAATTCCATGGCCGGAAATCAATATTTTGGAACAGGTTCTGAAACACGAGCAATTCTTTCATATTTTTATTTTATTAAAATTTTGATAAAATCGTGAAACTTCATTATTTACCAAGACATGTCGAGAGAGAGAGAGAGAGAGAGAGAGAGAGAGAGAGAGAGAGATTGGATGCTCTACACAAGGCAATGAATTTCATTGCTGCTGTGCTCTATCCTTTTACAACATAAAATTCCTACCCCTCCTTTTAAATTAAATCCTTACAACTACATTTTTCATTTGCGCCTACATCATGAACCCCTTACAACATTTTCCATTTTCACCTACAGGCTACAGCATGATATATACAAATCAGCTATTTCCAATAACCAACCCTCCCCACAGAGACATCAGATTAAATGACAAACCTCGTCAGTACGGACTAAAATCTTTTGCACAATTGTTCATCAGTCTAGCCGGTCCCTTCCTCTGTTCCATTCCATTGTCAATAACTTTCTTATCTTCTCCCGCTTGTTCGATGCCTTTTCTGGAACCCTTGCTGGTGGTGGCATCATATACGACTGCCTCGCTACATCCGTGGTTGAATGTCTTATATCCACAATTGACTCCTTAAGTGATTTGCCAGGTGATGACCTACTTGACCTGGGTGTAGACCAATTTATTGGTCCTTTTGTAACGCAGCTGAAATTATTGAAATCCTTCCTATCATCAACCATAGAGAGCCTGGGCTTCTTTGGGGGTAGCATAATCCGGTCGATGCTTCTCCTGAGATTATCAGACCCAGATACAACTGATGTTCCATATGCCTCTTCAGGTTTCTCTATTGATTTTAACTTGCGAGCTTTCATGGCCTTTTGTGAAGGCTTCTTTGGCCATCTTATGATTCCATCTGGATTTTGCCTCGAGGAACAAGTTGCCATGTCACACAGTGTTCGAGCAGCAGCTAATATTTGTGGGCAATGCTCATCTGGACAAGCAAAAACCATTTCATTAATAACAGCAAAGTCACACAGCTGCAGAGGCAGAAATAGAAATCGGAGTGTATATGGAGTCTAGATATTGCAAAATACTTTCCAAGCCAAGACAAGAACAATAAAAACGTAATTGCACGACTGATGGGCCTGACATCCAGTTCCATTGAATGAGGGCATCAATGAATGATTTTGGATTAACCCAAAGTAGGCCTCCATTGAATGATTTTGGATTAAGTTTCAATGCCAACACGGCAGCATCATTCTTTGTCATCTTCCTTGACTTTATGCATAACCCTACCCACCCCAAGCATCCCAAAGCACGTGCATTTTACACATACAAACAAGAAGCATAAAGAGAGGCTGCTAACAGGTAGAAACTGTACCGTTACCATTTCCTGAATGATTCACCTTGCCTCCAGATTCTGCATTTCCAAAAAATTAAAAATGATAAAAGGCAATGTCCCAAGCAGTAGGACTGACAGTGATAGTAATAATTTCCAGCAACCAATGTGACACATTCAAGTTTTAGAACTCATCCCTTAGAAAACATACCTAGCGGAACGAAGGATTGTTTGGAACATGTTGCACCAGACGATGAATCCCGCTGAAACCAAGAAAGACTAACAGATATGGATGGGGAAACTTGATTTTCTGAACCAGCAATTTTTAGCCTTGCAGAAGGAACTAGACTCTGATCATAGGTTAGCGACTCCAAGTCTGTAAAATTATTAGTGACAGGCCCCAATGAGCTAACAATATTCTTCCCTATTCTTTGCCATCGACCTTGGCATGTGGCCCTGCTTATAGACAGTTTTGCTGCATCAGAACTGGTTCTACAGTGCCCATTAGAAGTATGCGACCATGGAAATGGAGGCAAGCTTGCCCGGCGAGATATTTGCTTGCCTGAACATGGATCAGGAGTACTTTTTGAAGATAAAGCAGGTTTTGCAGCCTCCAAAAGCAAAGATTCCAAATCCTTGGGTGGAGGAAGAGCCAAACGTTCCAAAATATACTTAGGTTCACATAATGGCAAATCAAGGGGATTAGCAGGAGTTTCAGGCTTTTTATGAGAATCCTGTACCTATAGGAACAAAAACAGAAAGGACGACATCAATCATCAGTGGTGTCCAAAATATTAATAATCTGAATGAAATGAAACACTAGAAGTTATACAATAGAACTAAAATCCTTGTCAGCGCAGCCTAATACTCTCAACTAAAATGTGCAACTGTTCACACCAGCAGCATATCTATACTGGATTCAGAAGATCTATCCAAACAACCATTACAAAGAGGCCTATTCTGAAGCACAGCTTTTCCATGTAAGCCATGAAAACTTCTAGTTTTAATCAAACAGGTCACATAAAATGTTGTAAGTTTTCTCCAGGGCTAACAAATATATTAGATTACCACTGATCACCGACCTCATTACATGAAGAGAGATCTGTGATGACTGGTTCTCCGTTATCACCATTGACACCAGAAGTTACAACAGAACTTGTGCTTAACGGCCATGGTGACATTATCTTGTCGGAATTGCTATCTACTTCAGTAATATGTTGTGGCTGGACAGACCTTGGTAGCGGAAGGACGAAACTGGCCTTTCTAACTGAATGCAGAAAACTATCGTTAACATTTGCTGGTTTCTTCCCCTTGCCCTTGTCTAAACTAGGACACTTGCATGTCCCATCAAGGAGCTCATTCAGTAGCACATCATCTACTAGCTTTGTGACATCATGATTATCTGACTTAAGGCCATGTACTCCTGACATTCATTTAAATCACGATTTAAATTTTGCACAGTATGCAACATGCACAGTGAAAGTATGGTAATAACTAATGAATACGTCAATGATACATTGAGAGACAGAATGTAGCTTTTGTGAGAAGTCTCATACCGAAAAAGTTGTTCCCTCCAGCAGCAGAACCGAAGCTTGGCAAACCCACCTTTACGGAGAAAGAATCATGTTTAGTCTTTGCATGAAGTTTGAGATTTCTCTTATCACCTCGCTTGCTTGTACAGTTGTTCTTTTGTTTCGCCGATTGATTCTTATCTAGAATGTATAATACAGAAAGGCAAAAAACAACTCTCAGCACAAACCAGAACATAAAGGGACAGGTAATCTGGTTTAAGTATCAAATGATGGCCTTACCAAATCATAACATAAATTTTGGAGACTGCACTTGCAAGCTAATGTTTCCAAATTTCCAATCACCCAGACCAAATTAACAGTTTACTGACTATAAAAAAGAAAAGTCCTACAAGATACAATGGACACATAGAAACTAGCACTGTAAAAGAATAAAGAAACTACCGGCACATAAATTTTCAGTTTCAAAGAATGAGAACTAGTAGAGCAAATTGAACTTCAAGGAATAACAAAATTTGCAAAGAATATTATGGAGCCAGCAGATGTAATTCCACAGCATTCTAAATTGCTTGAAAAGGCTGCAGATAATATTGTCTGTCTCATTCATCAGAGGGAAACATTGTAATTTCTATTGCTTTGATTACCTACCAAAGTTCCATTGTGGAGGTCCGGCAAGTTGAAAATGTTCCAGTTCAGATCTTATATGTGTTAAAATAACTATATAAGTTTAACAGTAGTTTCATTTAGGAAAAACAAAAACAAACGCTTATACGTCGGTAGAGATTATACGACATTACTTAATGATGTATCACACACTTACGCACTTACTTTGGAGAATGAAAAAGGATGTAGTTCCCTAGCTTTGGCTTTTAATGTATATATAGTTGACTCTTAAGAATTTTCAGTTTCCATACTGGGTTTGTAGGGTTTCCTATTCGGGATTGTACAGCCTCGATAAATAAGTCAAATTGTCCTGTTAGTAGTGGAACATTACAGACAATTACTTTCCAATTAATTTAATTTTGAATCATGGAATATTATCATTCCACATTCTACATCACTTATGCTTCACTAAAGAAAGTATTTAATTCCAATCAACTGCACTGAATCCATAACACTCTGATGTTAAACAACAGACCTGCAATACCTAGATGCGTGCTCATGTGCCCAACAGCAGTAAGAGCTGTCGAGGAAATCTTAATTTTCCCCAACAGTAAGATATGTGTCAAAGAAAAAATGGGACTTTCCACTGAAGAAAACTTTACATTCATGCATTAAACAACTCCAGAAAAGAAGAAAAAAATCATGTCCTCACAAGAGAGGACAAATTACTGATATAACATTTAAGTGACTAATAAATACAGACCAATCAAAATTTAACATACAAAGAGACCACAGATGGCATCTAGCATCTTTAGACTTGCCCGGGTCAATTTTCTCGAAGTTGTAATCCTGATGATGATAAACAAGCATTTACGTCAAATAACTATTCAAAGTGCCAGTAGATGACATATATTACCTGAAGAACTGCACTTTGTAAGATATGATCCGAGCTTATCTGACATATCCCTTATCCCATCAACTCCAGCTAAACTCGTTGGATCTTCCAATCGAGCAATTCGCGGTCTCTTAGAAGTCGAACTACCCATTTTTGACACCTTTCCTGATTTCCGTTCTAGCTGTACACTTTCAGCACCAGTATGCAACAAAAAACCATTTTTGCCCCTACAATGTTGGTGCCTGGACAATTCTTCACCCTGATAGCTGAGCAGCTGACCACCAAGCTTAGATGGTTCATACTCTGAAGCACTAACCACATTTGTTACCTCTGAGAACATAACCAAATTCCCCAGAACAAAAATTTAAGAAATTTCAGTAACAAAAATGAGCATGCACTTACAACCAAGGAATCATAAATTATGAAGTTAAGAGGGTACCCAGATACACATCCAAATTAAGAAATCTGGGTAACTAAAATTATAAATATTGAACTACCTAAACCAGTAATTAATAAATGAGGGAAATCAGAGAAAAATGCTTGAATTGGAAAACATATTAAGCAAATATTTCTTTCCTTTTCCTCTCTTTTGCTTTCAGTTCCTACAAAAACATATCACAACCTCAAAATTTGGGGAAATACAAATCTACGCCTGGAGAAAAGATCAAACCCCAATTTACCGGTCAAATAATACTAACAAGCAAGCCAGTCCTAGACAAGGTAAGTAATTAAATAATTCACAAAAAAACAAAAACAAAATCAAACGCCAAGAAACCACCTTTATCGCTGAGAAATGAGCTGCATGCCTCAGTCAAGGGGCTTGCGCGAACAGAAACACGGTCCAAATCACAAGGCTCAAGCTCCTTGACTGTAACCCCAGCTCTCACAAGACCCTCTATCCCCATAAACTTCTGCGCGCCGGCGACGTCCACCGGAAAAGTCAAGTCCACTGCTTCCATCACCAAAACTCAATCGAAATACAACAATCAACCGATAAATTTACAACAGTAGTCGGCGAACATCGCCTTGAGATCCATAACCAGACGAAATCAGTTAAAGAAGAGCTGAGGAGGATCATTAGGGCGAATTTAGGAGGGAAAATGAGAGGGAGAGCATGGATTTGGTGCGAGAGAGTGAGGGAAAAGCTGAGAAAATTTGGAGTTTGGCTGAGAAAAGCATGTTGCGGCGAAGTGAATGTTTCTAGGGCACGAGCAGCAATGGGGGAAGAAAAAGAAGTATTTATAGTTTTCGGGAAAGGGTGAGGTGTGTTTGGTAACGGGTGGCTGGATTGGAATATTCCGGTGAGGTTAGCGTCAACGTTGATCAAGAGCGCATGTTTTTTGTTGGCTTGGGGTTAGGTTGCTTGACGTGGCATTATCCAATTACCAATTACATAAGAAAATGAGGAATTACATGGATTACATGCGGTGGCTTATCTAAGGACCACCAATGAGAGAGAGACATGTGCCAATATTAAAAATAAGTATTGGTTATATGAAGCGAAAATGAAGAAAATTATAGAAAATTAACTCTTTAAATTACTAACAAGGTATTATGAAAGTTTTTCGAATAATAACAAAAAAACAAAAAAGGTATTATGAAGGTTTGAATTTTCCATTAGGTTAAATTCCTGTTGGCAAAAAACAAAGAATAACTTACCTCTTTTTTAATCGAAAGTACCCATCAACAACATATAATAATCTAATTATATCATTAATCTTTTAAAACGGTTCACATAGTTCTTTTAAGTCGGTGAATGGGCATTGTCATGCAACAAATGGGAAAGCTTCTTTCGAACCCTAGCTACTAGAAAAATAAAGAAGCCAACTTTTTTTTTTAATAGATATATAGTTTGATAAATATTCGATACTTAACTTGACCATAACTTGAGAGTAAATCCATGTCCTAAATTTATAATTCATTCATGATTAGTTTTGATTTCATACTCAACCAAATTAAAAATTATAATGAGATAATGACTAATTTCTTCAAGTCTTTTTATCAGAGAAACTAAGAGCCTGTTTGGTATCCTACTTGGATCCAATTTTATAAACTCAAAAATAAATTTTAAGTCCAAAGCCACAAAAATTTGTTCGGTAAACCTATTTTTAAAACCTCAAACTCAAGAAAAACCCTCTCTCTCTCTCTCTCTCTCTCTCTTGTTAATTTGAATTTGGGAATTTAGGGTTTCTGATTTTTTTTAAATTTTAATTTCAATTTTTTTTAGATCTAAAAAATAATTTGGAGCTCAATACCAAAAAAGTTTTTAGATATTAAAATCACTATTTGAAAACTCATGTTTTTAAAAAGAATCATAGTTTTTTAATTTACTTTTTTTTAGTAGGATACCAAACATGGCCTAAATAAAAATTTGGATTTCAAAATTAGGCATTTTAGTTAATGCTTATGAGTAAATAAATGTTAATAAGACATAGAAATAGTAAGAGCAACATGAATTTCAAATGATTCATTCTTCCTAGTCATTGACTATTAGTAATTTCGATCATTCTCTCTTTACATGAACCTTGATGATAACCAATTCTATTTTCTCTAAAAAATTCCAAACCAAGTCATTGTTTTGATTTCTCTTTTTTGCGTTCCTCACATATATTTGATTTAGCCACTCAAATTTTCTCACTCATTTTAGAAGTTTTTGAGAGTGGAAGAAGAATCCACTTCCATTAAGGCTTACACAAAGAAATATATATAATTAGAGATATAAAATAAAGATCAGGGGAGGAGATCACAGTGAAACATATTCGATGCTTTGTAAGTAATATGGAAAATATTAAGAGATGATAAATTTTTTTCATCATCTCAAATTTCATTGATTTATCTTGGTTAACTTACAATGTAAACATATAAATATACGGACATTCACATTTCGCACCTGAAAACTTTATGTTTAGCATTTCCTTAATATCTTTATTTAAAATAATTTACTTGAGGATATGCCAAAGAATAAAACAATTAACTTGAGAATGAAAAGTAACTTACACAATGTTAGTGGGGTATAGCTCAATTGGTTGAGCTCTTTTACCTCCATCCATATAGGCAGAAGTTTGAAATTCCTATACACCTAATGAATGTTTGTATAAACCCCACTCCTCCATCCATATAGACAGAAGTTTGAAATTCCTATACACCTAATGAATGTTTATAAATATTAAAAAAAAAAAAAAAAAAACTTATACGGTTATCCACCCACCCTCTTTTTATTCGTTCAAAATTAGATGCCTTATGCATTACTTTTTCCTATCTTGGCTAAAGCACCCTAAAGTGACCATGTTTTGATTCAAATTCAAACACAGACTCCTTAGCAACACTTGCATACAAAAGCTATTTCCAAAAAGAGAAGAACATGATAAAATAGTGTGTCACAATTTGATAATCTTTCATTCTCCACTTCTAAAAGGATAAAAAGAAAAGAAAAAATATGTGTATTGTTTGGGAGGGCACCAAAATGTCATGATTTTCATCATGATAAATGCATGATCCATCATCATCAACCCATCATTACAAAAAACCAAAACAAAAATTGTGTTCTAATTTATAGTTGTAGTTGACCAAGGTTGACCGCGCACGTGCGAGGCGCATGCTCTCAAAGTTTCCAGATAGGGTTAGCTCAAACTTTATTTAGGGCTCCCTTAAACGCAAAGCAGAGAGGGGTCCCCTCAAAACCCAACCCAACTGTTACACACTTAAAGACTTATTTTTTCAACTCTCTCTCTCTCTCTCTCTCTCTCTCTGTCATTTACCAGCCGAAAATGGCCGCCACGCACACCTCCACCACATCTTCTTCAACCCATAAAGCCCAAGATATTATTTCCTAAAATCTCTGCTTGTGATTTCGAAGCTATTATTGTTATTCTGATTCTCTTTTAGGCTTTTATCCCTTTAGCCAAAAGACGCGTTAATCGGATCTTTATCCTTGCTTTTGAGCGCACCCAAGGCCGAAACAGAGTTAGGGTTTTGTATTCTGCTTTTGTTTTGTTTGCTTGGTTTTTCTGGGTGCGATTTTGGGTTGTGTAGAGAAGCTTTGCTGTGATGGACGAGAGTGTTGTTGACGATCTTATACGGAGGCTTGTCTCAGCGAAGAATGGCCGGACCACCAAACAGGTGCAGCTCACGGAGGCCGAAATAAGGCAGCTTTGCTCCGCTTCCAAGGAGATCTTTCTCAGCCAGCCGAATCTTCTTGAGCTTGAAGCTCCGATAAAAATTTGCGGTAAAGAACTTGATATGATTGATTCTGGATTGAAAGTTTTGGTTTTTATGTTCGGATAAGTTTTGGTTTATTTGAATTTGTTTGCATGTTTTATGTGTTGAATTTGGACTTAATTGTGGGAAAGAGTAATTTGGGTGGGTTTGCACATGAAAATGATTAATTTTTTTTTTTCCTGGTCAATGCACATGAAAAGGATTTCTTCACTGGAAATTGGGAGTTTCTTTGAGCAGATAATGTAATTTTTTAGATTCTAAGAAGTATTAAGAAAAATTGATTTTTTTGGGTAGAGTCAGTTTCTGGTGCATTTGATTAGAGCAGAAAGAGCATTTACTAGTGAAAAGAACAGGACAGCTTTGAAAGGGTTTCCATATGCATTAATCAGTTTGCCTCATCTGAGTATATCATATCGATTGTAGAGTGCGAAGTATGTTTTTAGCACATAAGAAATTGTTACCGGTGTTTGTCTGATAAACCAAAATTTGATGGTAAGAGATTTAATGTAGTTTTCATTGCCAAAATTTGCGACATTGGCGAGGTTATGTGGCAAAACTTCCGAGCATTACTAAAGGCTTGCAAGATTCTAGGCAGACTAAGTTGTTTATGAGGTCTTTCAGTTTTTCATTGCCTTATTTTCCTGGCCAAAAAAAAGTTATTCTTTGGCTTGTTTGGGCCTTGGACATGTTTCTTCTTGGGTGGTTGCCTGTTGGTGGGTTAGCTAGGTTCCTTACTCTGCAAAGTAGTCCCTAGGTACTCCTGATACTAGTGTATATGATATGGCTGTATTCTGGTTGCCATTTATTTTTTTAGATTAGATGGGTATTAATTTAGTGTTGTCAGTGCCATGTGTGCTTTGCCTGGGTAGGCATTCTCTGAAGTTGGATTTGTTGGACAGCCATTGAACTGCACCATTGTGACGCATGAAAGTAGGTATTTGTTTTTGGTGGAAATTGGCTCATGCAAGTAGTCAAAGTTTGATTTTTTTCCCTCTCAGATGAATGTAAAAGGTTGATGTTACTATGCATTAGGCGATATATTCGATCCTCATTTATTGCACTGGGACCTACTGCTCGAATGTCAGTCAACTTTTCATGTGTTTGTAGATTGACCACTCTCATAGAGCTAAGTGTCAATCAACTTGTGATAGCGTACGAGCTATTTGCACATATATCTTCTAATTATTTGATACGAAGGGCACATATAGCTTCCGAACTCCACCTTTTTGTTTAACTTAGGTTCAGTTCACTTTCTGGCATCAGTGTCCTACCTTGTTAAGGCGATTCAGGTGTTCTAAAAGAATTTTGGTCTTTAAGTAATTTTATATTCATGACCATCAACCTTTGTTTGGTTTGCGTTCTAGAAATGTTTGCTTTATATAAGGGAAATCCGTTTCGGCTTATAATGGTAAAAAAAAAAAAAATCTTATTTCATTTAATTAAATAGTAAGGGCCACCTTGTAGGTGTATATTTGTTCGATTGACTAATTAAGAAATTTTTATATTCATTTCCTGAACCGAAGAGATATGCTCTGTTGAATACTACAATAACACCGATCCATTTTCCGTCATTGTTTCACAGGAGATGTTCATGGTCAGTTTTCTGATCTTTTGCGATTGTTTGAGTATGGTGGGTACCCACCTGAGGCCAATTATTTATTCCTAGGGGACTATGTCGATCGTGGTAAGCAGAGCATAGAGACAATATGCCTTCTCCTTTCCTATAAGATCAAATACAAGGAGAACTTCTTTCTCCTTAGAGGCAACCATGAATGTGCTTCCATCAACCGCATATATGGGTTCTATGATGAGTGCAAGAGAAGATTTAATGTTCGCATTTGGAAGACATTTACTGACTGCTTCAACTGTCTTCCTGTTGCGGCACTTATTGATGAAAAGATCCTTTGCATGCATGGTGGTCTTTCTCCTGATTTGAAAAACTTGGATCAGATTAGGAATATTGCCCGGCCGGTGGACGTGCCAGATCAGGGCCTTCTCTGTGATCTATTATGGGCTGATCCTGATAAAGATGTTGAAGGTTGGGGAGAGAATGACCGTGGCGTGTCCTATACTTTTGGTGCTGACAAGGTTGCTGAGTTCCTCCAGAAACATGACCTTGATCTCATTTGCCGTGCTCATCAGGTAATACGACTTAATTTTCTTTTTTCTTTTATGGTTTCTCGTTTGGAACTGAATTGGACCTGTGTGCTCGTGTATGCACTAAGTCTGGGAACTGACAACTCAACCTGATGTAATGCATCTTCAAATAATCATCTTAACTTGTACAGTTCCATTTGTCACGACAGTAATATTATGAACGTTTTGAAGTAACTTTATTCAAAATTTCATCCTTCATATGTTGGTGAACATGTAAAAGAATAGTGGAGTAAGTTATAATTTGAATTTCTTTGCGTATGTGCATGATATATTTGTTTTTCTGGGTAGATTTCTATGCCTCATGATTTTCCTTCCACTACTGGCTCTCAACTTTGTGATCATGGCTTGTCAATTAGGTTGGTATCTTGTGTTTGGCTCTGTTATAAATTTTTTGAGCAAATAGTTTTACACCAGAAAAAATTCCTACGACAGTAAGAGTTCTTGTGTCCCACATATTTGGTCACATACTCAATTCTGTCTTTCAATTAATGCTGAAGTACAATCTGTATGTCAGTGTTTATGAGCACATGCTTTTCCCTGGCCTGAGATGCAAACTGTATGTTATTTAGTAGTGTTCTTAATGTTTGTCCACCTCTTATTGGATTTATTGGGTTTCCTTTATCAGGTTGTGGAAGATGGGTATGAGTTTTTTGGAAAGCGGAAGCTGGTGACAATATTTTCAGCACCAAATTACTGTGGGGAGTTCGATAATGCTGGTGCCATGATGAGTGTAGATGATACATTGACATGTTCCTTCCAGATCTTGAAAGCATCCGAGAAGAAAGGAAAGCTTGGAGTAGGCAACAACATGTTAAGACCAGGAACTCCACCTCATAAGGTACAGAGATTAGAAATTTCTTCCAAATAGCACAATAAGGAAAAAATTAGTTTTGAATGTTTCTTGGAGATGTATTTATATTATCATGGTAGTAATAGTTTAGAAGCTTTGACGAATGAATTGTAAGAAGAATTGTCTTAGCCGAGTAGCGTCCTTGAATAATTACAGTAGGTCAATTAGTACTGAATGGATGGTGGAAGCTGTTGGCTAAAGGAATTGGCGATGTGTTTTTGCCGTTGGAATATTTTTTTTGATTCACCTGATGTTATGGAGAAATCTCTTTGCTGATTTATTATTCAGTGACCTTGGATGTCATTAAGCTTATCAACTGTCATTCTGTGATCCGGATGATATTTAACCGCGTACTTTTCTCTCACGCAGGGTAAGGGCTGATCGATTGCAACTTCAGAGAACACACATCTTCTGTATCATCTTGTGCTGCTTGGCTGTCTCCGTCGCAAGGTTGATGATTCACCTCGGCCTTCTTTTGTGCCGTACAGAAGTATGAAGCTGCATAGTTATTTCTACAGCGTCAAAAGAGCCATTAGTACCAGAATTAGTTCGACTTTTATTTTCTTCCCAAAAAAGGGAGAAAAGCTAAATTTAACCGTATAATTGAAATATTCCGACTCCATCACGTTGAATTGTAGAAGTTTTTGTTTCATGGCAGAACCTATATTTTCTGTTGCTTACAAAATTGCCTTTATGCTCTCGAGAAACTCCACCATTGCCTGAAATTACAGCAGGGGGCGGGGTTCTGTTGCTCTCCTTTGGCAGGGCCACTATGGGATATTGGTGGCTGTTGAGCCTTGGGCAATTTGGCTTTTGGTTTAGTGGTTTTTTAGGGCAAACTTGATGAAAAATGAGAGAGAAGTTTGTTCAGTGAATTGCAAAGGTCTTATGCAATTATTAATTTGGCATTGCCCATAAAACTTAGGGAGCTTTAGTTTTAAAACATAAAATACTTTACTAATTTGAAAGATAGATATACAATTTTACTTAATTAATATAAGACCAAAGACAGTAAAGTAACACTTACTTTTACTAAAATAACATTGAAGAGCACTAAAATTACTACATGTGTCATTGTGCTTTATTGTCAAATATAGATATTTAGTTTTTACCCACTCAACAAAACGACATAACAAGACTGAAAACAGAACAAAAAACGACACTACTCAAATTGAATCAGTTCCAAAAACCCTTTCGCGCGACCTTTCATCTTCAACTACAGAAACTCAGAGATAGTTCCACACTGACCACCACCAACAACGAGCAGCAACGACGACGAGGAACGACGACCAGCAACGACGACGAGCAACGACCACCACCAACAACGAGCAGCAACGACGACGAGCAGCAACGACGACGAGCAGAAACCACCACCAACAACGACAACCACTGACGACTATCGAAGCGATTTTCACTCTCTTGGGAAAAAAACAGTAAGAAAATGACCCTCTAACACAGATTTGTCTTCGATTTTAGGGATTACACATTTTTGCTGTTGTCTTTATGCATGCAGTTTTGGAAAAATGGATGAATCGTTGGATTCAAAACTACTCTTCGTTAGGTTTGCTTCGTTTATAGGGATTAACCATTCAAAATCGTTGGATTCAAAATTTCTGGTTGTTTGTACTAAATTTTGAACCAGAAACTGCAATGCAGTTTCTGGTTCCATAATTCAATTTCAGAGTTCTTTTTGCTAGGGTTTATGGGAATGTGATAACTGCTCATGAAGTTAAATGTGTTTTGATATTAGTTTTAGCTACTGTCTTTGCATTTTTGATTTCTGGTTGTTTGTACTAAATTTTGAACCAGAAACTGCATTGCAGTTTCTGGTTCCATAATTCAATTTCAGAGTTCTTTTTGCTAGGGTTTATGGGAATGTGATAACTGCTCATGAATTTAAATGTGTTTTGATATTAGTTTTAGCTACTGTTTTTGCATTTTTGATTTCTGGTTGTTTGTACTAAATTTTGAACCAGAAACTGCATTGCAGTTTCTGGTTCCATAATTCAATTTCAGAGTTCTTTTTGCTAGGGTTTATGGGAATGTGATAACTGCTCATGAAGTTAAATGTGTTTTGATATTAGTTTTAGCTACTGTCTTTGCATTTTTGATTTCTGGTTGTTTGTACTAAATTTTGAACCAGAAACTGCAATGCAGTTTCTGGTTCCATAATTCAATTTCAGAGTTCTTTTTGCTAAGGTTTATGGGAATGTGATAACTGCTCATGAAGTTAAATGTGTTTTGATATTAGTTTTAGCTACTGTCTTTGCATTTTTGATTTCTGGTTGTTTGTACTAAATTTTGAACCAGAAACTGCAATGCAGTTTCTGGTTCCATAATTCAATTTCAGAGTTCTTTTTGCTAAGGTTTATGGGAATGTGATAACTGCTCATGAAGTTAAATGTGTTTTGATATTAGTTTTAGCTACTGTCTTTGCATTTTTGATTTCTGGTTGTTTGTCTTTGATTTTGACCAGAAACTGCATTGCAGTTTCTGGTTCCATAATTCAATTTCAGAGTGCTTTTTGCTAGGGTTTATGGGAATGTGATAACTGCTCATGAAGTTAAATGTGTTTTGATATTAGTTTTAGCTACTGTCTTTGCATTTTTGATTTCTGGTTGTTTGTCTTTGATTTTGACCAGAAACTGCATTGCAGTTTCTGGTTCCATAATTCAATTTCAGAGTTCTTTTTGCTAGGGTTTATGGGAATGTGATAACTGCTCATGAATTTACATGTGTTTTGATATTAGTTTTAGCTACTGTTTTTGCATTTTTGATTTCTGGTTGTTTGTACTAAATTTTGAACCAGAAACTGCATTGCAGTTTCTGGTTCCATAATTCAATTTCAGAGTTCTTTTTGCTAGGCTTTATGGGAATGTGATAACTGCTCATGAATTTACATGTGTTTTGATATTAGTTTTAGCTACTGTCTTTGCATTTTTGATTTCTGGTTGTTTGTACTAAATTTTGAACCAGAAACTGCAATGCAGTTTCTGGTTCCATAATTCAATTTCAGAGTTCTTTTTGCTAGGGTTTATGGGAATGTGATAACTGCTCATGAATTTACATGTGTTTTGATATTAGTTTTAGCTACTGTCTTTGCATTTTGATTTCTGGTTGTTTGTACTAAATTTTGAACCAGAAACTGCAATGCAGTTTCTGGTTCCATAATTCAATTTCATAGTGCTTTTTGCTAGGGTTTATGGGAATGTGATAACTGCTCATGAAGTTAAATGTGTTTTGATATTAGTTTTAGCTACTGTTTTTGCCTTTTTGATTTCTGGTTGTTTGTCTTTGATTTTGACCAGAAACTGCATTGCAGTTTCTGGTTCCATAATTCAATTTCAGAGTGCTTTTTGCTAGGGTTTATGGGAATGTGATAACTGCTCATGAATTTAAATGTGTTTTGATATTAGTTTTAGCTACTGTTTTTGCCTTTTGGTTTCTTTTCACATCAAATTTTGAGCAGCAGTTTCTGGTTGTTTGTTGCAGATTTTGACCACAAAAACTGCAGTGCATATCACAAAATGGAACAAGAAATGTCACCACAAAAGAATGAAGCTGAAAACCAACCAAAGCGCAGAATCAAAACGATGGCTCAAAGGATCAAAACAAAGCCAAAGCCAAACTATGATCGGAAAGCAAAGCACCCGGACTATGTCCAATTTCGGTGCAATGCCTATGCTTTCAACAGCATCATTAGAGACATAAAGGACAAGCTCAATGAAAGGCAGAAGAAGCTTCTCAAGAAAACCCCTTTCTGGAACTTGATCGAGCTGTTTTACCGCCAGAGAATTGACATGAATAACATGAATAAGTCGGACATTGACTTAGCACAGCTGCTCAAGACATTTGATCCGGATACAAAGTCCTTCAAATTTGGAACCAAATCATTCCAAATCACAAGCAATGCAGTGACTCAGATTCTAGGACTGCCAAATGAAGGCAAATCTGTCAAACTTGTCAATGATAGGTACACTGCTACCTTCAGAACAAGGCACTTTGGAGAAAAGGGAAAACCTTCAAAAAACCAGGTAGAAGCAGAATTACAAAAGACAATTGCCTTGGCAAACCAACCGAAGAAAGAAAAGGCAAAGACAGAGCAAAAGAAAAAAACGAACAAAGGAAAAGAAAAGAAAGAAGCTGAAGAAGAAGAAGAAGAAGAAGAAGTTGATTACGACAAGGAAGTGGTCAGCCTAATATTGATTCTGCTGTGCATGACATTCCTTTTTGCCAACTCTTCATCTACTTTGCATTGGAAATTATTTGAGCACTGCGTGAATCTAGACACACTTTCAAGCTATTCGTGGGCAAGAGCTGTTTCAGACTACATGAATGAATCCTTGACCGCAAAAGCAAAAGCAAAGAAGGGAGGAGAAGCCTCTATAGGAGCTGTTTCGGGTTGCACTATCCTAATATTGGTAAGTAAACAGTGGCTTATGCAATGCATTTTGAGTTTTAGGCAATGCAGTTTCCATTTAGTGCAATGCAGTTTCCATTTACTGCAATGCAGAAATGGAAACTGCAACGCAGTTTCTGTTTTATCCTATGCAGTTTCCAACCTAATTTCTGATATATCTTGTTTTTGAACTGTGCAGTTTCTACTGTGTGAGAGGACAAACATCATACAACCAATCCTTGGCAAGGAGAAAGAAACTCCTGCCATTCTTAAATGGAGTCTTGTGGAACTCCACACAAGATTCAACCAAATAAAGGACTTGAATGACATCGAGGTATGCAATTTATCGCATGTTCTGTTTTAATGTATCTTGAATGTGAATCCATGCTAAATCATTCTCATTGTACAGGATATTTTCAAAACTCCTAAAAAGCCAAAAACTACCAGGGAAGAGGAAGACACTGTTGAGAAGGTAATTGAAATCTGTATACAGTGCATTGCAGTTTGTGTTTTCTACATTGCAGTTTGCATTTTATCCAATGCAGTTTCTGAATCATTCAATCTCATTGTACAGGGTATTTTGAAAACATATAAAAAGAGAAAAACTACCGAAGAAGAGGGAGACCCTCTTGACAAGGTATAAGAATCTCTAAACAGTGAATTATGCATTTCGGTTTTCGTTTCCTCCAATGCAATGCAGTTTCTAATTAGTTTCTGTTCAATATGCAGGAAAAAAAAAAAGATGATGAGGGAAAACCTGATCATTCAATTCAAGACCTCTTGGTGAAGTCCATGACAGACCAAATCAACTACCACCAACAACAAGATCCTAGCTTCGTTTGCCCGGAAAGATTACAACTGTGGAAGGATGAAAAGAATGAAGACAGTGAGAAGAAAATGAAGGAATTGTGGGATATATTTATCCAAGCAGAAAAGAGATCAAAGGAGCTGGAAGTGGAGTTGGCAACATACATAGAGAAATTAGATAATGAAGAATGTGTGACTGCCACCATGACAGTGGAATCTACAGTTCAGCTTAATGAAATACAAAATCTGAAAAGGAGGATTGCAGAATTGGAAGGCAAGGAAACTGGTATTGACATGGAGAAGATTGCCAAGAAAAAGGAGATTCAAGAAAAGTACAAGGCAGAAATTGAAAGCTTGTTGTCAGACCCAACAATCTTTGAAATGGAGATGGATCTGCCTACAAAACAACCAACACAACCAGTTGAAGAGAAAGAAGAAGAAAAGAAAGAAGAAGAGAAGCAACAAGAAGAGAGAGAAGAAGAGAAGAAGCAAGATGCTCCAACACCTGATGTTCCTTCAAGAGTACAAAGGGTGAAGAACAGAGAAAGAAAGAGGCTTCTTGGAATATGAGAACATATTTCCTATACATATATAAACTGTAATATAATCTTGGAACAGGATGCAACAAAACCAAAAGGAAACAAACAAACTGCAATGCAGTTTCTGCAACAAAATCTGAAATAAACAGAAACTGCATTGCAGTTTCTGCAACAAAATCTGCTCAAAATCTGAAAACAAGCATTGAATGGCAGTCGAAAACGAATATCCACTCATTAAACAATTGTATAATTTTCATTAACTTCAAAAAAGAATCACAATATCCAAAAATGTGAAAAGAACCCAAAAGCCAAAGCCATAATCAAAGTACTAAAACTTTGTTCAAAACACATTTAAGTAGGTCAGCATTGAAATGTAGTTTCTGCTCATAATCTGCAACAAAATCTGCTCAAAATCTGAAATAAACAGAAATCTGAAATAAACAGAAACTGCAATGCAGTTTCTGCAACAAAATCTGAAATAAACAGAAACTGCATTGCAGTTTCTGCAACAAAATCTGCTCAAAATCTGAAAACAAGCATTGAATGGCAGTCGAAAACGAATATCCACTCATTAAACAATTGTATAATTTTCATTAACTTCAAAAAAGAATCACAATATCCAATTAGACGCTGTGTAGCCAATTACAAGCAACTAAAACTGCAATACAGTTTTTGCAAAAAGTGCAACGCAGAAACTGACTATATATTCGCTAAACCATATCTAAAATAAAAAATTGTCAAATGAGAAGGAGTGTTCATATAATAGCCTTGCAAGTCTTCCTATTGTGCCCAGCAACACTGCACCGACTGCATTTCAATGGCCTTTTAAATTCACCAAAAACTTTGATCCTCTTTGTTGGTGGTCTTCCGGCTGGCCTCTTTGTAATTGGCGGAAGCACAACTCCAGCGGCAGAACCATTGCTGCCCAATCCTTTCCCAATATCTGGAATAGGAAAAATAGGACTCTCATAGGCTTTTCGAAAGAAGTCGGTTTTGTAGTAACACTCCACGTAATCATAAACTGAATCTCTCTTTGCTAGGATTGCAGCCACCGCATGTGTGCAAGGAAAACCGTCAATTTGCCAAAGACGGCAAGAACAAGTCCTTTGCTCGAGATCAACCATAACAGAATAATCAGCAAATACTTCAAAAACAGTGCTATTAGAACGACGAACTGCCCAAGTCCTACCGGCCTCCGCATTTTCACAGAGTCTAGTCTCCATCTCCGGACACAAAACTGTTGTCCACTTCTCCGCTTCAATTCTTCGTTGAGAATTCAATACCATCAATTTCTGTCGAATCCCTTCTATCAAAGGTAGCACCGGCAAATCTCGAAACACACCAACCCAATTATTAAAGGACTCCGCTAAACTGTTTGCCATCTCCCCGTAACGCATTCCTTTGAAAAATGCGTTGGCATAGTGATCTCTAGACAAATCAGATATAAATGTCTTCACTTTCGAACTCCCAACAATCACCAACTCCTCCATTGCTACCTTAAACTCTTCCTCCGTAACAGCATATGCGCATCTACTAAATAAATTGATAACACGGTCTTGGAGCAGTTTCCCATAACCTGACTTCGGGTACTTTGATATCAAATTCTGTTTGAGGTGATAATAACAGTAAGAATGAGGCCATCCGGGAAACACAAACCCCATTGCATTTAACAAACCTTGATTGCGGTCCGAGAAAAAGGTCACCACTCTCCCCATCGGTAGCAATATAGAAGCCAAATGTTGAAGAAACCAAGTCCAATTCTCCTCTGTCTCAGAATCAACAACTCCAAAAGCTAGAGGATAAAACCCTGCAAAACAAAACCAAAAGCACAAGTATAAGCAAAAAAGGGAAACTGCAGTGCAGTTTATGAAAACAAATCTGCTCAAAAAAGGGAAACTGCAATGCAGTTTCTGCTAAAAATTGCAACAAATGAAAATCTGCAATACATTACAGTAACCATACCTTGATTTCCATTCTTTCCCGAAGCACACAGAAGCTGCCCCTTGTACTTGCTCTTCAAAAACGTAGCATCAATGAACAACAAGGGTATGCAATATTGAAATCCAGCAATGCAACCGCCAAAAGACACAAAAAACCGTCGAAAGCGATTAATTCCAGCTTCACAATCAAGAGTGCAGAGAGAACCAGTGTTAGTTTCCTTTACCGCGTCCACATACCACACTAACTCGTTGAAGGACTTCGACTCATCACCGTGAACGTCCAATTTAGCTAACTCTTTGCCAAACCATGCGTGGTAGTATGAAATGTCTATACCATAATAATCTTTGAACTCGTGTATAATCTCAACTGGCTTCAGCTCTGGTTTTGCACGAATTCTGTCCACAATGAGGGAGGACACCACACGAGACCTCATCATCTTACTCTTTGATTCCCGTATCCGACCCGCACATGTATGAACATTATTTAACGTCCGAATTACAAAACTTCCAGTAGCTTCACAACGAGAAGCATAAACACGCCAGCTGCAACCCTCCAATTTCTTATTCGAACAAACAGCAACCACCCGCTTCTTGTCATTGCCGGCATATTCAAAATTAAATCCTACTTCAAGAGCGTACTTGCACAATTTCAACCGGAACTCCTCTGCACCACCGTCAAACTTCTGCCCCACATGATGTATGTATGTCTCCCACTCATTCGACAACAAAGGCTTAGCACTTGCTCTCTTCGACCTGCCCAAAAACTCGTTTCTGTCTTCGACAGTACTAGAACACGACGACTCGCCCTTTTCACATGCTATCAACTCCTTATTTACACAAAAATCACCACTATATTCACTGCTCCCGCATAAATCCTTCACTAAAATATCAACAGTCTTCTCATTTGATATCAACAAAAATGTCCTCATCAAGTCCAAATCGCTATCCGTTTCTAGAAAACAACTCGGATAACTGGGCACCGAATACCGTAATGTGAAACAACCCAACTGCAAACCCCTAAACCTCAGACACAATGTCTTCAAAATATCAACCATGGATGACTCTGATGAAACTGAAAACATGATGGTTTCCGACTTATATGTGCACTTGGCAATGACACACACCTCCATTAGCCTTGAAAATGCAAACAAAACAACAAACAAAAACAGAATATCAAAACACGTTTGACTTCATGAGCAGTTATAACATTCCCATAAACCCTAGCAAAAAGCACTATGAAATTGAATTATGGAACCAGAAACTGCATTGCAGTTTCTGGTTCAAAATTTGCTACAAACAACCAGAAATCAAAATGCAAAGACAGTACTGAATATCAAAACACGTTTGACTTCATGAGCAGTTATAATATTCCCATAAACCCTAGCAAAAAGCACTCTGAAATTGAATTATGGAACCAGAAACTGCATTGCAGTTTCTGGTTCAAAATTTAGTACAAACAACCAGAAATTTTGAATCCAATGATTTTGAATGGTTAATCCCTATAAACGAAGCAAAACCTAAACGAAGAGTAGTTTTGAATCCAACGATTCATCCATTTTTCCAAAAACTGCATTGCATAAAGAACAACAGCAAAAATGTGTAATCCCTAAAATCGAAGACAAATCTGTGTTAGAGGGTCATTTTCTTACTGTTTTTTTCCCAAGAGAGTGAAAATCGCTTCGATAGTCGTCAGTGGTTGTCGTTGTTGGTGGTGGTTTCTGCTCGTCGTTGCTGATCGTCGTCGTTGCTGCTCGTCGTTGCTGCTCGTCGTCGAACGAAATTTGCCTGCCAAACGAACGAAATCTGCTGCCAAACAACTGAGCTCGAAGACGAAACAGAGAAGAACACGAAGCTGCTGCCAAACGAACGAGAACGAAAACGAAACAGAGAAGTCGCGCCTTGTTTAAACATTCAGGGGCAAAAGCGTCATTTACTGTATAGGTTTACAAATGGGCCAACGAATCTGGGCCTCTCTTTGGGCTAATCCAAAATAGTAATTTTTTCCTAGGTATTAAAACTAAAACCAAAATATCCAATATCTTACAAACTAATTAATAAAGTTAATTATGTCTAAAACCTAATTTTTCTTAAAACTTATTAGCGTTTTAATTCCCAAGTTCGAACATGTTTATATTCTCTGAGACTGGCAGAATTTCTACGCCCATTCATGAAACAGATCCCATAACTGATTTCAAATAAATTTCTTCAAAAATCTCTGCACAAGTTTTATACAGATTTCACTTATTGTTCAACAACAATTGATTTCTTATCACGCAATTTTACTTTGCAATATGTAGCGACCTCTTAATTTCAAGGCAATTTCTTTGTTCTTGTCATGGTGTGATTTAAGCCAACTAGTTTCCCATTTGATTCACAATCGTTTGATCCGAAGTTAGATTAAATTGGTGCACATCTTAGAGTTTAAACACGTACAAATTACTCATAAAATCTTCATTTTACCAAATTCTAAATTTTTTTTTCTCTATATAGTAGCACATAAAAATTATTCTCAAGTTCGGTTTGTAGGCAAATTTTTCTGACTTCACCCTCCAATTTATCAATTGCTAGCTGATTTTCTTGTCAATTTTTTTGATTTTATATAATCAATATTGAAAAATGAAAGAATCGAACATAGGATTTTAGATGTAAAAGATAATGCTCTTAACCGCTTGACTTCAAGTGCCACATGCTTTTGTTGTTTATAATTCGTCTTAACACAATTGGTTTGTTTAGAATTTATAAATTCGTTTAAAATTCGAGAGTTTAAACCCTAAATTCTTGGTTATACATGAGCTTAGCAGATTAAAAAGAAATTTAAAAAAAAAACCCCCCCGGGAAGTTATCTAAATACAGGTGGAAATTATAAGAGATGTGGTGGCATGGGTCCCGCATATTTTGTTTGGTTTACTTTATATTTTCCCGGAACCTTTTCAATTCACTTTTCCTTCAGTTTTTATAGTAACATTTGAAAAACCTGAAGATAGAGATAGAGAGAGAAAGTGGGCCGTGTCTGTGTGTGGGTGTGTGGGCTAATGAATGGAACAACGCTAACACCGCAGGCGGTGGTGAACAATTTAGTGAGTCTGAACGTAGGCGGCGTTGGGCAGCAGCAACTCTCGGCTTCGCTCGTCAACTCCTACCGAGTCGCCGCCGTGGCTGAGCGCTTGGCTGCTCACGTCAAATCTGGCTACCGTGGCGAGGCCATGGAGTTCTTCAATCTCTGCCTTTCCCTTTCCAGGTACTAGCTTCTACCTCTTTCTCAAACCCTATTTTCAATTTCTTTGTTTTCCCCTTTTTTTTTTTTTTTTGAAATTGTTTTGGCACATGTAGAGGCATTGATTATGCCGTTGCAAACAATGAGATTCCGACGATAGCCCACGATTTGCCTGCGTTGTTGAAGCAGGTATTGGAGTTTTCTTCTTCTAGTTCATCAATGCCCTGTTCTATGTTGTCTTCCGAATTTTTTTTTATTTTTTTTTAGCAGTGAAAAAGATTTATACTTGAGCATGTTTTGTGCAGATATGCCAGCGTAGGAGTGACAAAGTATTGGAAGCTGCTATCATGGTGCTGATGATCTCTGTTAAGGTATTACCATAATGCCTTTAGTTTTATTGAATGAATGCCAAATGGGTGTTACACATTTGCCCAAGTCTTATACGTGGCTTGCTCTTTGTTCATGTTTTTACTTTTTCCCTCATTTTACTAGAAGGTATATTTGGTTTTGTTTTTGTATCAAGTTTGAAAGAATTTGAACATATAGGCATGAGTTTTCCAGCTGACGTTGTGTTTTTCTTGGTAGAATGCTTGTAAGACTGGATGGTTTTCAGAAAAGGAGACTGAAGAACTATTTTCTCTAGCTAATGAGGTTTGCTGTTACTTTGTTTATTATTGCTGTTATTTCTTTCATGTAGATGTTTCTGATGATCATCTCTTTGCAATTATAGACAGGGAGTAGCTTCTGGCTCCCAGGAGATTTTAAAACTGGACCTAGCTGTTGTCTCTCTACTGTGGACACAATAATGAAAAGGTGGAACTTCTGCTATACTTTTTTACTTTCTTTCACGACATATCATCTTAGCCTAATGATCCTGAGCCATGCGGCCATGATAGAATTTAGAAATTAGAGTTTTACCAGGAATAGGTAGAAGTTTTTCATGAATGCAAGGATAATGAAGTTACGTGGCCTGACATCTTTGAATTATGTATTATATATATATTGAAGCAATTAAATGTTAACTTTCTCCACACTGTATTCAGTTTGTGTTGTGTTTCTGGTTGATGTTTACATTTGACCTCTTCAGTTCCTAATATTTAAAGTATCCTTTATTTGCTCCTTCTAATAACCATGCTGACGATACAAATACATTTTTGAAAGACCTCCTTGTGCGTGTGTTTGGGTTTTGTTTGCAGATATTATCCACTGATGAATATGGGCCAGATACTTGCCTCTCTCGAAGTCAAGGTGGCTCTTCATTCTTTTTTTCAAATTTTTTTTTCTTTTAACATAATTTTTTTTTTGGGGGTTTGTTTTGAAGTATGTGTCATTGTGTTGTAGCCTGGATATGGAACGTACGTGCTTGATTTCCATATTTCAAAGAGTACAGTATATACTCCTCAAGAAAAAATTGTAAGCATCTTCTTGAATTAGTTGCAATGTTGGTAGTGTTTGTAAGTGCATGAGTTCTTGTTAATTTTTTTTTACACATGCGTGGATGCACACACACATGCAAGCACACACGTGTGATCATGCATAATACACATAGACACATACATGCATGTAGCAAGCCCATCAATCGTCCATAAATGGTCTAACAGATGGCTTATGTCTCCTAAATTCTTATTCCCCATACCCCATATTTCGTATATGTACTTATGTATATATTTGTGTACTTGTGTTGGTTTACAAATGTGTGAGATTATTACAAACAAGGTTGCTTGACCTTGTCCCATTCTTTTGGCAAGCCCTTTTTGCCATAATGCACAACATTCACACAGTTTTTTCTTTATAGTTATAAAACACTAGTGCAGTTTATATATCATAGCAACATAATTGTTGTTAACCCTCGTGAAAAAACGTGATTGTGTTAACCTTTAAGTCTGTACTTTTAAGTATAACTTATTTGTTCAAACTTTGGGCATGCTACATATACTTTTTATTCTATGAACTGTTAATTATATAAATTTTGGTAAGTCCCACAAATAGTCAATAATTTAGGGGTAGAATCACTGTAATTTTTATTCTATGAACTGTTATTTACTTCAGTCTCATTTGATGCATTTTCCAACTAGTTAAACAGTTACAATTTGGTTCTACAATTGTGGTGGTTTTTCGCTTTGTGCTTTAAATTGTACTTTATACTGTTTTTCCTTTCATGCATTGAATTGGAAATATGATTTATGAAAGTAATTCTTGATCTCACCCTTTTTTATTTTCCTGAAGCGGTTATTTGTAGCACAAACAGATAATATGGAGACATCTGCGTGTATTATAAGTCCGCCACAAGTGAAGTACAGCTCATTTTCCTCTTAATCTTTTATTTTCGTTGGAGGTGTTACCTATCTATTCTGATGACATTTCTTTTACTTCTGTAGCTTTCTTCTAAATGGAAAGGGAGTAGATAGAAGGACAAACGTTTTAATGGTTTGTGTGGTTCCACTTACTCAATAGCTAGATACAAATGACTGAATTTGGGTTGTACCATAGTATTTATTTAGTAACAGTCTGTGTCTTACATTTTGTTTGTCAGGATACTGGACCGCAGATGCCATCAGTTGTGACTGGAATGCTTAAATTTGGATCAAACCTTCTTCAAGCTGTGGGCCAGTTCAATGGTGAGCTTGGGTGCAAGTCTTCATGGTCTAAGTATTGTAGTTTTGTTGTACAATATTCTTCCAGCTCTGACTGTAATGTAACTACTTTTAGGTCACTATATCATTGTGGTTGCCTTTATGCGCATCACATCATCACCTGACACTTCAACACTGAAAGATTATACTCAGCCCATTGTACCTTCGTCAGATTCAGGTGTTACACATGATTACTTTTCAATTTATTCTTATACACTATGTAGATATGTCATCTTACCTAAACTTTTGAAATCCATTGGGCTTTGTACCATAGTATAGTATGTTTAAATGATAACTGTTTTATTTCAATCATTAGATTCTGATATAATCGAAGGGCCATCAAGAATATCTCTCAATTGTCCCATAAGGTACGCCGTGATATTTGTTGCTTGGGTAATATTTTTCTTAGCTTATTTTGTTTTGAATATTATTAGTTTATTTATTATCCTTTACCTTTGAGATATGTATTCCTTGGACATTTTGACCTGAACCGCACTATTACCTTCAGCAGAAATGTCTAATGCTAGAAATCTTATGGGATTTCTGCTTTTTTTAATTAATTCAGATTGGGAAAGATTGATTTGGTTTTTTTTGGAAGATAGCATAGTTCAAAGGGTTTATATTGTTTTTCATCAGCTTGGTCAGCTGCTTCAATATTTGTTAAGTTTTGATTTCAACGGTTAACATAACATTTTGGCCATGTCCTATTTTGTGTGAATAACACTGTTAATGTGCTGAAGTTGTGTCGCATATCTTGTCCTCTTTTTCTACATTAAAATGCATCAAAATGTGTATTTTTGCCAATACCTATTTGATCAAACTTCGTTGATATGATGCTGATTGTTACATTTGCTTTCATGTGCAAAACAGCTATACACGTATCAAAACTCCTGTCAAAGGTCGATTGTGCAAACATCTTCAAGTGAGTGGTCCATGCAGCTATACACATATTATACATATGTTCATTTTCTCCTGTTGATGCCTTTGGTTTCAAATTTATGTTTCCAAGTTCCTACATAATCAACATGTAACAAGCTTTTGAGCCATGTAAAATTGTTCTGCGATCTATATGCATCTTGCTTGCATGTTGGTTTTTAATGGGACCTCAGATCTTTTTGACTTGTGCACTTATGCCACTTCCCTTATCTGTACGAGTGCTTTACATGTGCCACTTCAAGGTCACATGGTTTCAGATTTTTACTTTTGACAGATATTTCTTATGAGTTCAGGTTCAAATTTTGATATTAAAAAAATATTACTATGATTGTTCATCCTCAGGGAACAGAAAAGAAATTAAAAGAAACCTTTATTTCCACTATAGGGTTTGTAGGGAAGACAGGAAAGGCTAAAGGAAAAGTTTTTTCTGTGCCCCACCAACTGTTCTCTTGATAATAGTTGAGGTTTGAAGGCGGAGTCGAGAAATAGGAATAGAAGACACTAAATTCTGTTATCCTTTATATACTCAGTCAAATTTTCCTATTTAACCTAGCAGTGGTAACTAACATACAATATTACACTGATATTTTATTTGCTTGGGAACTTGAGATTCAAATACTGTCTAGCTCGGATAGTTGATGAAAAGTTAAGTTATTCTGTAATTGGACATGGAACGATCTAGCTTTTCCTGTTCTGATAGTTCAATACTGTCTTCTAATTTCAAATTTTTTTTTTCTTTTTGGTGACTTAATAGTGTTTCGACTTCAGTAACTTTGTTGGTATAAATTTAAGACGACCTTCATGGCGCTGCCCCCACTGTAATCAGTATGTCTGCTTTTTGGACATTTGTGTTGATCAAAATATGATTAAGGCAAGTAGCTACTTATTTGCATTTTCCATTTTTATTTGCGTTATGTTTTTCTTGTATTGATAAACCAGTTGGTTTTCTCCCCCAGGTCCTGAGAGAGGTAGGAAAGAATGTTGCTGAAGTAATAATCTCCATGGATGGATCATGGAAAGCTGTATTGGAGAATGATGATGATGTGGATCGGGCATATGATAAGGGCCTTCCAAAAGAAAGCTCTCAGCAGGAAGAATCTACCCGTGTCTCAACTGCACTTGCTAATGTTCTGGATCTTACTGAGGACGATACTGAGATGGACACTGTGAGTGCTTGCGAAACTGAAGATGTGAAACCTTTGAGCAACACAAACAGGGTTAATCAAACTGTTGCTGCTCATTTAGAGGATGACTTTTGGTCTGGAATTTTCTTTGCTAATGGTTCGTTGGCCTCCGGTATAAGGTCAGACACGCAAATGGGTGGTGTTATTCCTCACACTGGTCCTGCAAATTTACAGTCGCCTGTGTTGACTGATGCTGTTTCTCCTGCACTTGATCGAGGAACTGAGAGTCATTTGACCACTGATCTTGTGGCGTCTGCAATGCATCAATTTTCTTCTCCCAATAATTTTCAGTGGCAACAGTCACAGTTTGCAAGTTCAGCTGCTAACAATGAGTACGGGAGATTTGCATCACACAGAGTATTACCCAGGACTCCAACGGCAGTTCAGGCCCTCCCTGCACAGTCTCAGGGACCAGGTTTGCAACAAAGACCAAGAACTAGTTGGAATTCCTCAACTCCCTCTAGTGCCTCTCTTAGTTCTCAGGTTGGACAATCTATCACACCCACAGCAAATGGTGTCAATGCAGTATGTAGTGATTTGGAAAGGCAGCAACACTTTTCTAGGCCCCGAATGAATCCGCTTCAAGTGTCAAACATTGCTTCATCTTCACTGCAACATCCCTCACAAACTACACAGGTTAGTGCTCCCTCTTTTCTTGATGTCCATTTTGTTATGGTGGTCGCAATCAGTATAAATGCAAATGGGAAACCCTGGACGCTGGACCTGAAATTGACTTGGTTTAATCAGTATTTTCCAGTTTGATTGGTTGTTGGTCAAAGCATTCTAGAGAAAATTTTCTATTTCCAATCTAGAGGATCTTTTCTTGTTCTGCACTTTAATGTTACCGAGTTTCGTTTCATTAATCTTACAGAACTGGGATCGTCAAGATCAGTCCTTCATTCACGGGCAATCTGTCCAACAGGTTGTTGGCCTTCCAGTTCCGAGTCAACTGCAAAGTGCTAACAGAGCATCTCCTGGGCTCATGGACTTCCAGAATGCACACTTACAGCAAGCTTTTAATAATGCAAGGACTCCCCAGACTATGGGTCAGTCTTCAAGCTCCATTCGATCATCTTCACATCTCTCGCGGGCACATATCCAACAAGGAAATGCACAAGTTGGGACTGGTCAAACATCAAGTTCTTTAAACAACCAACAGAGGTTCAAGGCTGGTACTCACCTAGCTGCGATCATGGCCAGGCAGTCTCCATCCATGCCAGTTCAAAATCAAACTCCGAGAACCAGGCCATCTTTGCCAGTAAACGTAGGAGGTACGATGCAAGCAGTTTCAGGGGCTGATGGATCGGTGGATTTGTCATCTGAGCAGAACTGGCGACCAACAGGTCGTATGCGCGGAAGTCTGTCAGGTCGGGCTTACAGTGCTGCTTTTCACCAGTTCATAATAGCGCCAACCCAACCCACTCAAGCGGCGAGACCTCCACCAAATTTGACATCTCCACCACCTGTTGTTCCGTCGCAACCAGAGACATTGATTGGCAATATGAGCGCTCAGGTTCCTCAAACACATAATAGTCATCCTCAATAGGTTGATCTCGTCTTCATTCTGCCGGGGAGTTCTTTTACGCTGCCGTACATAGTATAGTAGGTCAATTTTGTATTCAGTGGTAACTGGTAAAGTTATTTTAGGAGTATGCTTTTGTCTATTACGCGATATTCAGGGCTCCTGAATCGGGCGAGTTTCGACCCTAGAAAAGAAGAGAGAATTGAGCGATTTGGGGGTCAGCTTGTAAAATTATAGTGTGCAGGTTTTGAAGGAATTAGTGGTAATGATTTTGTAGTTGGCAGATTGTACCTCTGGTGTAATTGTCCATGTTAGTATTTTGAACTTCACATAGCCGACGTTTATGATGTTAATTTACACTGGCTCTTTACCAGAATGAACAATCTGAGTGAATTATCTTCCAAGTAAAAATCTAAACTGGTTATAATGGTTATTGAACTTTTCAAGAACTCAAAGAGTGCTAAAGTCAGTCACGCATGTGCATGCGGGTGCATCTTCCCTGACTATAGATGTGCATGCGCACGCACGACCGATCGTAGCAAAACTAGTTAAGCTGGATGACACATTCCATTTTTAAAATAACAACTTCCCGTCATAATAAATGAACTAGATTTGAAACCATGAACGAATGTATCCCAACTCCCAACAAAAGCAGGTGCAGTGCAGCACTTGACTTGATTAATCATTCTGCACGACATGTCGTTTCCTTTTTCTACTGATGATCCTGGGAGAGAGGCAGGCGGAGCCGCGGAGTGCCCGTTTAGTGAGCCACACTTCTGACGTCTCTCTACTCGGCTTACTCAGCCACGACGAGCCACCCCCAATCCCAACTCTCGCAAAGGACTTAACGTTCGAATGTGATCTGACTTGCTGCGACTCACTGAGTCATGAAGTGCCGATCGGTCGCGTGCATATGGTCAGGCACGCCTCCCTCTCACCGAGTCACCGCCGCTGCAGCGCTCAGCCACCCCCCGACGCTCTACACCGGCGGATCCGATGGCTCCATCATCTGGTGGAACCTCCATTCTTCCGATTCCAACTTGGTACTTTCACTCGCTCACCACCTGTTTGTTATTTGTTCTTGAATTTCATTGCGAATGTGATCTCCCTTACTTGTTTGCTTAGTTTAATTTGCTTAACAAGAGTTTCTTAGTTGAATTCTGTAATTTGTATAATTGTTTCCAAGTATGGTGTTGATCGTTGAACGATTTTGTGTTGACAATTCTTGTTTGGAGCAGGAGATTGTGCCAATGGCTATGTTGTGTGGCCATGCTGCGCCCATAGCCGACCTTGGCATTTGTGATCCACTTGTGGTTTCGGGGAGTGAAGGAAGAGACTCTTTAGGTGATGGTGAGGTGAGCTCTAGCCCCCATAGTCATGGCGCGTTAATCAGTGCGTGTGCTGATGGCATGTTGTGTGTGTGGAGCAGAAGCAGTGGGCATTGCCGACGCAGAAGGAAGTTGCCGCCTTGGGTTGGCAGTCCGTCCATGGTTAGGACATTGCCTTCGAATCCACGGTATGTATGTATTGCATGCTGTTTTGTTGATAGTGTGCATTTGTTGGACCATCATTCCGTTGAATCAAGTGAAGTGGGGGAGGTGTTGGGGGATAGAGAGTCTCAGCATAAGAAACCCCCCAAATGCACTGTGGTTATTGTTGACTCCTATACGCTTAGCATTGTCCAAACTGTTTTTCATGGAAACTTGTCTATTGGTTCATTGAAGTTTATGGATGTGGTTTCATTAACTGAGGATCAGGAGAAGCATGCTGTAGTTATGGCAGATTCATTTGGTAGGCTACAGCTGGTTTCAATACCAAAGAATCCACACCAAGATAAGGAGGGTGGCACTGGTTTGCATCCAAGTTCTCAGTTGGAAATGACTGTTTGTGCAGAGGGGTTAAGTGAGGGAGGAAATGTAATGTCAATTGCAACTTGTGGGAATGTTGTCGCTTTTGTGTTAAAAAGTCGCTGCATATTTAGACTATTGCCTAGTGGCAATACAATAGGAGAGATTTCTTCTGTGGACGATCTCCTTTGTGAAAAAAGTAATCCTACTCAATCACATATGGTGGGTGGTTTGTTTCTTGAAATTGAAAATGTTGGCAATTTACCAAATACCCAAGAATCTGATGAAATTTTTTCAAGAAACTTTGCTGTTTGGAATAACAAAGGTCTTTCAATTGTTTACTCGATATCATATTCTAAAGGTATGTTTAAGTGTGAGTCACTCTGTGAGATCCCTGCCAACACTCATCCACTTGATGTGAGACTATCTATTAGTTTCATTCAAATGGGCCATTATATTCTTCGCATTGAATCACTTTGCTTTGATGCTGAAGAACCTTTACAGTGGAAACCCCATGTTACAATCTGGTCTACATGTCGGAAACATGATGACCATGGGAATTTGTGCCTATGGTTTAAATTGCATGGCGTAGGCTGTTCTTTGGTAGACTGGACTGCAAATTCTACCTCAAGTAATGAATCTGAGTGCCCAGGTGATATGGAGACCAAACTAACATCTTCAAAATCTTTTGTTTCAAGCTCAGGAAGTGTAAATGGTTATGATAATGACAATCTTGGTTTAGTTAATAAAAGAGGGGTTGTGTCTTCTTCCATGGTTATTTCTGAAACATTCTTTGCTCCTTATGCTGTTGTGTATGGCTTCTTTACTGGAGAAATAGAGATTGTTCGATTTGATTTGTTTGAGGGCCTATCTTCTCTTGGTGGGAGCTCACATCATGAGGTGAAGCCGCAGATATCTAGACAGTTCTTTTTAGGGCACACAGGTGCTGTTCTCTGTTTGGCAGCACATAGGATGGTGGGTATTGCGAAAGGGTGGAGTTTCAATCAGGTTTTGGTGTCTGGAAGCATGGATTGCACAGTTCGCATATGGGATCTTGACACTGGAAATCCGATCACTGTAATGCACCAACATGTGGGCCCAGTGCGCCAAATAATTCTTCCCCCAGCTCATACCTACCGTCCTTGGAGTGATTGTTTTCTCTCAGTTGGGGAGGACTCATGTGTTGCACTAGCTTCTCTTGAGACTTTGCGAGTAGAGAGAATTTTTCCTGGGCATCCCAGCTATCCTGCAAAAGTTGTATGGGATGGTGGAAGAGGTTATATTGCGTGCTTGTGCCGAAACCATTCAGGAACATCTGATGCCGTTGATATTCTATACATTTGGGATGTAAAGACAGGTGCTCGAGAGCGAGTCCTTCGAGGAACACCATCTCATTCAATGTTTGACCATTTCTGTAAAGGCATCAGCATGAATTCCATTTCTGGAAGTGTATTGAATGGGAATACCTCAGTTTCCTCATTACTTCTTCCAGTAATTGAAGATGGGATCTCTACTCACTCTCATCCGAATAATTCAGAAAAATTGGGCACTTCAACAAATTTTGTGCCTGGTACTATGGTTGAGTCCAATACTTCCAGAATTAGTAAAGGTGATTCTGAAAAACTATTTCCAGCCCCTGCGGCGACCCTTCAAAGCAACAAGCATCCAATCAAGTCCTATTGCCCTTTCCCTGGAATTGCTGCTCTGAGTTTTGACCTTGCATCATTAGTGTTTCCTTATCAGAAGCATGACCTGATAGCAAGTGGCAGTGATAATAAACAGGATAACTATGTGAAGGGACAGGGATCTGAGACATCAAGTCCCCACCACAAGCCTTTAGGTAATAGACCTGGTGTGCATGGGACCTCGAATGCTATTGTTGAAGAGATTGAATGGATTAAGACGCTTGAAGAATGTTTACTTCGATTTAGCTTGGCATCTTTACACTTGTGGAATGTAGATCCCGAGCTTGATAACTTGCTTATAACTGACATGAAGTTGAAGAGACCCAAGAGCTTTATTGTAGCTTCTGGTTTTCAAGGCGACAAAGGGTCTTTGACGTTGACATTTCCTAATTTGAGTGCAACTCTTGAGGTACGTTTGAAGAATGGCACTAATTGTTGAGACATGTCTTCTTGTTTGGCTTCTTTTAAATTTTCCTGAGAAATTGAAAACAACATTTCAGCTTTGGAGAATGTCATCAGAGTTTTGCGCAATGAGGTCACTCACAATGGTGTCTCTTGCCCAACGCATGATTAGCCTATCACACACCAGTTCCAATGCCAGCAGGTGATCTCAAAACTATATTTTCTGCATATGAAGTGTAATGGTCCTTTTCATTTTTTTATTATTATTTTTCTTGTTTCTAATGTTCACTCAAAGTCATTGCATTTTTCTTGTCTGATGTTTTCTTTTGGCAGTGCTTTAGCAGCATTTTATACTAGGAACTTTGCAGACAAAATTCCAGATATAAAACCACCCTTACTTCAGGTTGAATCTTGTGCTGATGATTTTGATTGTTCTTAAATGCTTATATTTTATTTTCCTTTCCCAGTGTTAGGGCAAAGGAGATTGCTTTTAAACTTTCTAAACTTATTTGAACTACTTTTGCTTGAAGTCAACCCCTCTCTCCTTTCCTTTTCCAAGAAAGAAATATCAGTTTAGAGAGATCTTAGGAGTAAAATACCCTTTTTACTTGATAATTGATCCCCATAATTCAGAAATATTACCTACGCTGTATTATGTCTAAAAAATGGGTCAGTGTAAATCATGTAGTTGACAAGACTCACCACATAAGGTATAGGAGTTATAAATAGTCAATAAGCTGCTGGTTACTGCTGTCTATTTCTAATATTAAATGTTGGGCTAGTTTTTGTGCTTAGAATTCTTTTCCCACCTGGTTGTTTAACAAAAGGGTAGAGAGCAGTCAGTTACTTTCAAACTATTGACATTTAAGTTTTAGATGAAAACATTAATAAGGAAGTGGAGAGATTAAAGCACTAAGTGTACACATGATATCTGTTTAGTTGGTGAGAAGATGGGAAATAGTTTCAAAATTTGGAATTATCAGTTCCAGCCCCGGATATTTACAAAAAATTCTGCTGTAAAGTTCATCACCTTTTGATTTTTCTTTAAAAGAGCAGCAACATTCTTAATGGTTGTAACTTGTAAGTATGGTTTATGAACATTCTGCATCTGTTTGATAAACTTTCTTGTTTCATTATTCAGCAACTTGGTGATAACATCAGTATTCACTTCAGGACTTGAATTGTAGGATATGGGATTGACAATTTAAACCTATCATGTTTTTGGTTAACCTTATATGCATACTCTATTTTATAGCTTTTGGTGAGTTTCTGGCAAGATGAAAGCGAACATGTACGTATGGCTGCACGCTCTCTATTCCACTGTGCTGCTTCACGGGCGATTCCACTTCCACTATGTAATCAAAAAACAAGTGGTCGCACAAATCTGAGCTCTCTAAGTGGACTTGGAGAAAATGAACATGTAAATTCAAACATAGAAGAAACATCTGCTAACAGATTGCATTCTGACCAGCTGGCAGAAACACAAAGGATTTCTAAGGTTGAAGAATTGAATATTCTTGCATGGCTACAATCATTTGAGATGCAAGACTGGATTTCTTGTGTTGGGGGGACAAGCCAAGACGCGATGACATCTCATATTATTGTTGCAGCAGCTTTGGCTATTTGGTACCCAAGTCTTGTAAAGCCATGTCTTGCTATGCTTGTTGTTCATCCATTAATGAAGCTTGTTATGGCCATGAATGAGAAATATAGTTCAACTGCAGCAGAGCTCCTTGCTGAAGGTATGGAGAGTACGTGGAAACAATGCATCAGTTCTGAAATACCTCGTCTGATTGGGGATATATTTTTCCAGATAGAGTGTGTAAGTGGTCCATCTGTCAACTCAGCTGTACAAATTTTAGCTGTACCGGTTGGCCTTCGGGAGATATTGGTTGGTGTTCTTCTTCCAAGTTTAGCTGTGGCTGATGTCCCAGGGTTTTTAACTGTTATGGAAAGCCAAATCTGGTCTACTGCATCTGATTCACCTGTTCATCTAGTATCTCTTATGACTCTGATCAGGGTTGTGCGTGGTTCTCCAAGATACTTGGCTCAATACCTTGATAAGGTTTGTACTGCTAATTATTAATGGGCGAGACAGTCCATCTCCAATTTCAAGAGCAATTCTAAAAGAGTCTTAACTGCAGGAAAATAATAGAAAATTCCTAATTGAGCACTAAGGACACTTGGATTACACCATCCATGTATGCTGAGTCGTCGATAATTGGATTTTTATGTTTTTTTTTTTTTTAAAATTAAAAAATTATCATGTTTTATAAGTGCGGCTCATCCTTTTCCCTTTTCTAGATGCTTAAACCCATCATGGTCCAATTCCTGTTTATTCCCACTTATATAGGTTAACTTTAGTTATAAATGTAATCAAATGTGTTGAATAAAGAAGTTCATATTCTGCTTTTTATGGCCTTCGAATAACTAACTTTACAATATTTAGTCATTGGCGATAACAGGTCTCATATTTCATCATGCATATAAAAATGGTGTTTAATTGTCTTATGAACAAACCTTCTTTTGGAAGCTCGATTTCTTTTTTATGTAATTGGTAATTATATAACTCGAAATAAATGGAAGAGGGGGTGAAGGGATCTGTATTAGTTGCAGATATTGGGATAAGGTGGCTCTGTCTTTCTATTTTAGTTAGTTTAATTCTCAGGCTTTTATGCTTCATTTTGTCATTTTTATATGACAGTTGGACAGACTTGCAGGTAATTGACTTCATTTTACAAACTGTGGATCCCAGCAACTCAGTCATGCGTAAAACTTGCTTTCAAAGTTCAATGACTGCATTAAAGGAAGTTGTACGTGCATTCCCCATGGTAGCCCTGAATGATACATGGACCAGATTGGCTGTTGGGGATGTCATTGGAGAGAGAAACAATGCTACCATTCGGGTCTATGACATGCAAAGGTACTCAAAGATAGAATAATACAGTTAAGAGAAAACCTAAAAGAAAGGGTGACATTCCCTTGTTCTATGTTAGTTTTGGCAGTCGGGGTTGGTTGTTTGGGAATCTGGTAGAGTAATAGCTATATTTAACAAAAATTTGAACTTATTCAGAGATTTGTACTTATCTCTTGATATTTTTGCTTCTTGACTCTGTGCTGGCTTACTCCACTTTTGTGCATTGTTTTTTCAATGTAGTGTTATGAAGATAAAAGTTTTGGATGCAAGTGGACCTCCCGGACTTCCAAATTTACTTGCAGCCGGTTCAGAAATGATGCTAGTTACTGCAATTTCAGCTTTGAGCTTTTCCCCTGATGGAGAGGTACATTTCATTAACTGACAAAATAATGCTATGTCACCAGACTGTCAACCAAGACTACACATTCGGACATGATTCCACTTAATTGAAAAGAAAAAAAAAGAAAGATCCAAGTGCTTTTATAATCCATTAAATTTTAAATTTTTCTGCCAAACGGTGTCAAAAATGCTTTTGGCTATTTGAAAATGCTTTTGGCCCTTCCAAAAGCTGTGCCAAACAGGTCTCAAGTCAAGTCAGAAGCTTTTGCTAATGTTAATGTATTGCATTGGTGGGAACCATTTAAAACCGTTTGGAATATCAATACACAAGGAATGAACTTGTTCAAGTGTGCTGTCTACTATCATAACATATCCAATTGCAGGGGCTGGTTGCTTTCTCTGAGCATGGATTGATGATCAGATGGTGGTCACTAGGATCTGTATTTTGGGAGAAACTGAGTCGAAACTTAGTTCCTGTCCAGTGCACAAAATTGATCTTTGTTCCTCCTTGGGAGGGATTCTCGCCTAATTCTTCTAGGTCAAGCATAATGGCAAGCATTATGGGACACGATAGGCAAGTCAATGTTCAGGTATCTCTTCCAGGCAGATGTTTGTAAATGATGTTTCTGAATTGTGTTTCATTTTTTTGTTAAACTCGATATTCCTTCTCTCATTTATATGGTCTCTATCTCTCTAGAGGCATCTATCTAGTTCTGTTTGACCATGTGGAACACGCCAAATATTCCTTCTCCACAACTGCTTGTTTATCCTTCCTTTTTCTTTTGGGTGGTAGGAAGGCACGAAGGGTTTGAGTCAGGCAGACAATTTGAAACTGTTGATTCATAATCTTGACCTCTCCTATCGGCTAGAATGGGTTGGTGAACGGAAAGTACTTCTTACGAGGCATGGCCATGAGTTGGGAACTTTCCCGTTGTGAGCTCAAGTTTGATGGAATTTGGACAAGATTGAGGGAATTTTTCCATGAAAGCTCAAGTTTGACGTCTTTTGATCGCTGCATATTTTCAACGTCAGTTGCCTCAATGAACATCAAGTGTTTAAATCTGACCAATGCAAATATTGATCTGCCTAGACGTCATTCTTCCCACAATTACTTCAAAGTTCTCACAGCAGTGCAGTTTTAACTATGCTGATGAGAAGGTATCTTATTCTTGGCGCTGCATCTAAAATGAGAAGAGTGTACTTGCAGAATGGACATATATAATATTCCACACTCGCCAGAAGCTTAGATTTGTTTAGGCCATGTTGATGTTGTATTAATTTATTCATATGTTTGTAGGGTTAGAAACACGAGGGGAAACGGCATATCTCGATCATTTCTTTTGGGTAGGTTAAATTTAGGAGATCTTTCATGTACAGAGTACTGAAATGAAACAGGTTCCAGATTTATTATAAAGGCTATTTTACACTTGTGCTTTCTTTTTCCTCTTAGCCCATATGGTTACCGTATGGTTCATGTTTTAGCTACCAATCCATACATGATGATGGTGAGTAAGAGGTGCAAAAATGCCAATGGTCCAAGTCTATTACCACGACTGCCATTTATCCCCAGAACCGTCCCAATCATTCTTCCCAAGACCGACCTAACCTAATACATTTATAATAAATCTTTTTGATCTGTACATTTTGCATATGCCCAAGAATGTTTTTCTTACTTGAGTAACCATCATTCATATTTGATCTTCCAATACCATGCATGTGATAGTCGCCAATTAAAGTATATGACAGATAAATTCCTCATTTTCCTATATCATCATGGATTCATGGCTGTTTTATATTTGGTTTTGGAAGGGTCACAGATAAGTTTTTTTTAATTTAAAATTTTCATATTCAATAACTGTCGTCCATGAAATATATATAAGTCGGTATTCCATCATTCCCGTGTAAGTAGGAACTTCTACATTCCTGCCAATGACAATATGACATGTGTGTAGAAGTTTTTCTTTATGTGTTTTTGATGAATTATTTTTGTACATGTGTTAAATCGTGATTTGAAAAAAAGAAGTGTCTTTTTCTAGAAAAGGAGGCAAGCATTATCCTACTCAAAGTGATCACAATTACCATACCCTGCTCGGTTCCCTCTAAACAAGCTGCCAAAAAAAAAAAAAAAAAGGAAATCACGAAGCCAAAAGGCTAATTAGTGGATTATGTCAGTTGGTCATGATAATTTCGCTACCTTGCACTTAAGTTCAAATCCCTTCCTGTAAGTTAGAAATAGTTTAGAATATCGGTTTGTTAGAAGAAAAATAAACAAGCCAATTAGTGATCACATGATCACTATACCATTGAAAACTTGTGAAATTAATATATAAATAGTGGTACTGAATTGATAAGTAGTTTAGGAACTTAGGATACTGTCAACTATATGGTTTATTAATACACAATCCAAGATCACATGATCTTTCGCTTCCAAATATACTACAAGTTACATATTTGTTACTACATCTATATATATATATATATAAATGAATTCTTGCTTATCTTGGTAGGGTTTATCTTTGTCTGGAGCCCCCCATCTTGGATTGATGGCAAAAATGAATGCGTGTACAAGGACATTGTTTGTATTCAAAAAAGGTTCAAAAAAGGAAATATCATAATTTGTCGTTATATACAGCATACTTGCCTTGCTTGCCTACCTACCAAAACAGTAAGAATTCCCTCCCCCTAAAAGCCCTCCGTTCATGTGATGCTTTTATATCAAAATTTTAAGCGTGCCATTTTCCTACTCTTTCTTAGGCTTTACCTAAGTTACCCAATTGGCTTTGCCACTCCAAGTAGGTATGGGTGAAGAGAGAGAAGGGTACACGTAAAAGGAACACACAAACTTGATTATATATATACACACTCCTGTCAGATTTCCTAATCTTTCAAATTTATTATTATTATTTTTTTGTTTTTTTGCTAGGAAAAATTTACAGTCGTGGGGTGATCAGAATTTGGGAGGAACTAAGCTTAATGATGGAAAATCAAAACAAGATAAGAATATTTGAGCAGAATGATTGAAGCTAATGACGTTGAGGAGTGGGTAGCATGCCTTAGTGACATGGATAATTTGCATGCTCTTCATTTCCTAAGTTATATAGCGTCACCTTCATGCCATATTTTTCTTATTCCCCATAATGCCATGTGCATAAAATAATATAGAATTTGTTACCGATTTGATAATGAGTTGACAGTTACTTGATTATTAATGACATTCATTCACAACCCCTGGCTTCTCTATAAATTCCAAGAAACATACGCATGGAAGCAAAAATTCCAAGAAGCTCGAGTGCATTGTCACAAGCAAGTTCCAAAATGAAGCACGGTCTAGTATTTGTGTGGGTTTTGGTCTTGTGGTGTGTGTTGGTTAACATGGATGGGCTAGCCCTAGCAATGGAGGATGAGACTGAAGGGTTGTCCTCCTCCCTAGCTGCTAATTGTAACTACGGAGATGCCCTTGGCAAAGCATTATTATTCTTTGAAGGCCAACGTTCGGGGAAGTTGCCCACAGGCCAGCGAGTGACCTGGAGAGGAGACTCTGCATGCACCGATGGCACTCCTGAGAACGTATGACATTTATGTTTCTAATTACCACCTAGCTTGAAGAGGGCGTTTTTCATATGCACTATTATTCACTATCATTTTTAATTTTCTCTAATCGTTCTACTGTGACAACATATTTAAACGAACATGATGAAACATAAGTCTGATAAGAGAACATTACTCCTAAGCTGGTATATACGTTATGGTGTGGTTATGACATGCAGGTGAACTTGGTGGGAGGATACTATGACGCAGGTGACAACGTCAAATTTGGGTGGCCAATGGCCTTTAGTGTCAGCTTGTTGAGTTGGGCTGCTGTGGAGTACCGGCAGCAGATATCTTCGACAAACCAGCTACCCTATCTGCGAAAAGCAATCCGCTGGGGCACAAACTTCATACTGAAAGCTCACACTTCACCCACCACATTCTATACCCAGGTTCCTTAATGATATAATATTCATGGCCGGAGCCGGTCTACAAGGGTCACTTGACCCTTCTCATCTTTTGATAATTTGTTTTTCTATGTGTTGCATTTGACTGAATTACTTTATATATTATACGGCTGAACTTTCTCATCTTTTGAGTTTACTAATTTTTTCCTTTTCTCATTTTCTTTGTGTACTATTTAAATCGTTTAACAATTGAAGTACACTACAAAATCCCTCTGGCTCTAGTATAGTATCTTTTTTCTAACACATAAACACATCTCATAATTCCTAAGATTTCTCATGATTTCTTTAATCGAATGAGCCAATCAATTCGGTAAAATTCTCACTCTCGCTATTTAAGGTTGACCCTCCTTGATAAAATTTCTAACTCCACCACTGAAATATGTTTGGTAATTTCTAGTTCATGAATATAAATTATTGGTTTGAATAAATGTATATAGGTAGGAGATGGAAATGCGGATCACCAGTGCTGGGAGCGCCCTGAAGACATGGATACACCACGAACGCTTTACAAGATCACTTCTTCTTCTCCAGGCTCTGAGCCAGCAGCTGAGGCTGCTGCTGCCCTTGCTTCTGCTTCCATTGTCTTCAAAGTGGCAAATTCCAAATATTCTGCTACCCTCTTGAGCCATTCCAAATCAGTAATTTGACTTCATCTCTTTTCCCAACCAGGCTATATATAGCTTCAGTTGAGGGATTCTTAAATAACTTATTTGAGGGACAACCTTGTAGGATCCATCAAGTATTTCAATGCTCCGAACCGTCTAGTTTTTAGATATTCCCTCAAAGATCATCTCTGCAAAAAATCATTTGAATCCGAAATTATTTGACCACTCAATTAAATAGTTGGTATTATAGTGTTTTTTTTTTTTTGGAATCATGTTCGTCTATTGTTGGTCCTAATTAGATGCTTTAATGATTTTCAATTTGCCTGATGTTTTGCAAGGATGATCTATGAATAAAGGATTGAAAAATAGACGGTTTAGATCGTAGAATTTTTTTTTTTATAGGGGACCCTAAAAGGTGTCCCTCAAATAAAATTATTTGAAGAATCCCTCAATAGAAGAAGATTATATATATTAAATAGTACAATTTTACCTTACCCAAATAACTGTTTATTATGCAGCTGTTTGACTTGGCAGACCAACACAGAGCTTCTTACCAAGGCTATTGCCCCTTTTACTGCTCTTACTCCGGCTATCAGGTAAAAACGTAGTAGTGAAACTACTTAAGCTTTTGTACGAGTTTCAATAGAGTAATATGCTACATGCTTTATAATATAAATAGGACGCACGTATACAAGTGAATTTTCATAACTATTAAAGATGTTAAAGATGTATTAATTTAAGCTTAATTTATGTGGTTTCTGAATTACTTTATATAAGGATGAGTTGTTATGGGCGGCGGCTTGGCTATACAAGGCAAGTGGAGACATCAAGTACTTGAATTATGTGTTGACAAACCAAGGGTGGAGCCAAGCAGTGAATGAGTTCAGTTGGGACAACAAATTTGCTGGAGCTCAGACATTACTGGCCAAGGTATCACCATCAACAACAACAATTATTCCCCTTCTATTTTATTTCTTGAAACTTATCTAATAAGTAAACTAATTCGACTTTGTCCCAGGAATTTCATCGTGGAAAGACGAATTTGGCTAAGTTCAAGACCGATGCCGAGTCATTTGTATGTGCACTGATGCCAGGGAGCAGCTCTGTACAGATTAGAACAACCCCAGGCATGCATGCACATCTAATTTCCCAGTGATCAAATGACTCAATAAATTTTTAATGAATTAATTAATGGTTGATTTGGATAATTAATTACTTTGTTTGTGAGGAACTCTGTCTAAGTATATCAACTTAAAATTTGCAGGTGGACTTCTGTTTACTAGAGACAGTAGTCATGGTGGTCAATGATATTGGCGGAAGCAAAGTGAGCAATATCAGGCACCAGGATGGTGCTCTGATACCATAAAGAAACTGATAATGGAGAAAAGAATGAGAAAGGTTTCTCTGTATTTTCTTGTGTGTCTGTACAACTCATATACATGGTTATAAAGGAGTACGTCTAGTCTAAAAGAGGTAAACTGTCAGACAAACATCTAAACTTTAGGACCTAATTACAGCAATTACAGTTTGATTTATTCACTGAGATTCGATCCACAAATCAAGCTTTGATTGGCGTTGACTGTGATTTCCAACACACATTGATGGAGTCCAATGTGGCTCTGCCTTTTTCTCTGCGTCCCAAATCAGAGCCTTTGCAAAAACTCAGGTAATTAACATTCCATCATAATTTTTTCATTAAAAATTGTCATCACTGATATTTGAATCCAGGACCTTCACCAAAGTGGAGATTGGATGCTGCTACATTGAGTTCTATCATACTTAATCTAAACTATGGGGCAAATCGATCCCGATGATTAATTTATGATAAGTGACAATTGTGACAACCTTTGTCGTTCATTTATATTCAGGTGGACTACATTCTAGGAAAAAATCCCAAGAATATGTCATACATGGTGGGCTTTGGTGCCAAATACCCTACACACTTGCACCATAGAGGTTCATCCATCCCTTCAATGAAAGTCCACCCAACCAAGGTGGATTGCGATGGTGGCTACTCCAGCTATTACTCATCTCCCAATCCAAACCCTAACACTCATGTGGGTGCAGTTGTTGGGGGTCCAGATGTAAATGACCAGTTCGGGGATGCAAGATCAGACTATTCTCACTCTGAACCTACAACTTATATGAATGCTGCTTTTGTGGGTGCGGTGGCTGCTTTAGTTGGTCAAGGCAATGCAGTGTGCTTGTGAATTGCAACTTCTTCCCAATTATTAATGTAAAAACTGAATGTAATATAAATAAAATTCCACATACTCATCCAAGTGATGATATGTCTATTTAATGAATAATAGGTGGTGTATATTGTATCAACATAAATACACAATTCAGTAAATATTATTCTCATTTTTCAACATATAGTAGCGTAGTTAGTAAGTTAATACGACAAAAACAGAACCTCAAGTTTTATAAGCTTTTTCACTAATTTTAGGGAGCTGATTACACTTCCTTTTTTGTTATAGTAATAACTAGTCAAAAACAAAATAAAACGTAAGTAAACAAAAAAAGAGTAGAAAAATCACGACCCTAATTTTAATTACCTAATATTAGTACCTTTTGTTTAACATTTATGCTTATACTTTGAAAATGGGCCATGTAAATTAAGGAAGAAGAGCGATAGAGAAATAAAGAGAGTTAAACGTTAAAAGCCCAAAGTTATGGTAAGCCCAAAGTATCAAAAACTTGAAAACCCACAAGAAATTAACCAGTTGACTGGGGCCGAATGAGCTAGCTTTACATGGGAGGCTGTTTGATTTTTCATATGCACAACAATGCTTTGTTTCCTTTAGTCACTCCATTTGTACTAGTGCTAATTTATGAGTTGCTTCTAAATGATGATTCTTGTTAAATTGCCTCAATAGCAAAGTTGGCCCATTTTTATTTACAACTTCTTTGTTTCCTTTAGTGGGTCTAAGTATTGTAATGGATATCATACTGTGGCCATAGTCCTGATCTTTTGGACTACAGGGGTCCAAGATATTTGTGGTCACTCACCGTTGGATGTAAATTCAACGGTTCACTCACTCTTGCACTCCTTTTAAGAAACTTTTTTGAACCATTGGATTAATATCCAACGGTGGGTGACCACAATCTCTTGGACTCCTGTGGTCCAAGAGATCGGGATACATTAATTGAACATACCTTCAGTTCCTAGGGAATACATGATACGTGTATTCGGTATTACGGGAATGTGAGACCTATTGCAAAAATTAAGCATTGTGTGACACTGATATATAACAATCCCTAATATTACAACAAAAATTGTTTTCAGTTCCTAAAAAAGGCAAAAGAGATTGATACCACTAGTGTCTTTTGAGGCTTTTTTTTAGTAGTGATATTAAAATCTGCCCGCGATTTAATTAACACTATCCAACCACAATGTCCACCTTGGCTTTTAATTTTCCACCTACCAAAAAAAAAAAAAAAAAAAAAAAGTCAGCCGTTCTGGCAGCATAATACATCGATCTACAAGACGTTTGGTACATATAATCATCTGATACTTAATTCGAACCAATAATTGGGGAATTTTTTTTGCATAAAATATTCAGCCTCACTCTTTCATTTATTTGTCTGCTGATTCACAGACAAATTGGACTTTTTATAAGCTCCTCGCTAAAGCATACCATGGGGCCAGAATGTTCCTCAGAAGAATTATTGACTGTGTCTTGTCTTGCGTTTGATGTTTTTGCCTGTTGTGGAAGTTGTTCACTAATTTATTTCAAACAGTTTGAAACTTCTATTTACTGGTGGAATTTTGTACAACATAATGCCACATAGTCCATTCATCATATACCCAGATCAATGTATCCTTCAATATATATACACAAATGTTTATGATACTGTATTGCAAATCTTGAGAATACATTTAGGTGTAGGTACGTACCGATCAACATATCAAATGGTTTAGATCAACAGTATAACACTAATTTAACCCGCGAATGAGAGAATATTTTCCTATGTTATATGCATAGAGTTACAAGTTAGACCCCAAAAATAAGAGTTGAAAAATACTGTTGCATTATATAGTCTTAATCAAATTTCATTTCCCATTGTTAATTGTTCAAATCCAGGTACTTTATAATATGAGGAAGAATAGAACACGCAGAAAAGTCAAAGAAGGCAAAAAAGTCAATCGCTGCTTCCAACTTGCATGCGTGGCATGCTCCACCTATACAAAGTGCCCCACGAGCTCCACAAGTGAACAGAAGAGACAGTGATGGAACATTTATATATATTAACGAAGACATTTGGTTACGTTAAATGGAGGGAAAGGACAGGAGAGCTAGGGTTTTGGGTCCACCGTGGGCACCGCCGTGGATTTGCTCGGCTTTTATTATCCTATACTAGGCATAGAGATAGGCTGCTATTGCTATATATAGCTTAGGTAGGCCCAGTTTTAAGAACCCTGAAAGCTATTGGTTTTGGTTTGGAGGACTGAACCACGCGGACTAATAACTATCAGGATCGGACTAAGTCAAAATATTATTGTTAGCTTATCAAGAATTAGAATTAGAATTTCAATATTATTGATCGGACTAATTATAAGTTGGATATTGATTGATAAGGTTTGTTGTTTATCACTATTTCCAAAGTTAAACTAATTCATCATCTTCTTCTTGCTTTGATACCATTAAGAGCTGTGTTCATTTGTATCCCTTATTCCAAATGCTTAATTAAGCTGTTATTTTGACAAGAACAATGAATGAAGAGGGAAATGGCAAATTTTTAGAAGAGATGGACAAATCCCAAGATATTATGGATATATCTAACACTCTTTTTTTTTTCTTTTTTTTTTAAATATAGAAATTTTGGAATTGCATTCATAATTCAGACAAAAAAGTCACTAGCTATAAAATGCCAATATAAACCAGCCACAAAGGGCTATTACAGTAATGGAGCAATCTAACATCAAAATTAAGACAATTTGGTGCACCTGATAATCACTAAAAATCAAAGAAACTCTGGCATATACATCCAAATAAGATTGCAAACTTAGAACAATAAAAAAGAGATAAAGTTTGGAAAAAAAAAACCAAGCTATTAACATTACAAATAAAACTCTCACAAAAGAGATGTGAAAAACTCTCATAAAAGGGGATGTGAAAACTATACAGAAAACTCAAAAAGTCTATGTGACTTTTTCCAAACATAAAGAAACTCCACAAAGTGGTGGACATCCGACACCAAGACGCAGCCACCTGTAATGGCGGAGGAAAATCATAACAAAGCGAAGATAAAAAGGGAAAACTTTCTGTCACTGAAAATGGGGAAAGATAGGAGAAGGGAGGAAGAGAGAAGGGGACGTGAGAACAGTGGTTTCCTCCTCCTTCAAAGTGAAAACGGTGGTAGGAGTGTTTTTTAGGGGAAAGGGAGCTATGATGTTTTTTTTGATGATGTGCTATTCTCATGTTAATCAGAAAGTAACTTTTCATTTTCAAAAGATGTTAGAATTGCTTAGCGTTCAAGTGTTACTAGTTATGATGCTTTCTTCACCCTTGACTATACTTGCAGGAGCTATATATGAAAATACCAAATTCCTTTCGACTGCTCGACAATTCCTATTAAATTTCCTTCTAACTTCTAATTCCATATTGCTAACCCAATCTGTGCTTAAAACTAATGATGCTTATCCTGTCTAATAAAATATATTTTTCTGTGGATTAATTCTTGTCCCACCAGCAGAATATAAGAAATTCCTCTAAAGGAAATAAAATCCAAGTTGATGGTGCATCCTTCACAGCAATTATATTATTGAAAATGAGAGATGGTGTCATCCTATCCATGCCCACATATAATAATAATACACATAATTATTGAGATTAGTTACAAATTCATCTTTATAAATTATTTTAAATCGGCTAACTTAATTTGAACTCATCAAATTTGCTGACTTGCAGCTCGCATCTTCTGTTCGATTTCTGAAATTATCGTAGTATCTATGAAGCTGGACCTAAAAAAGAAAAAGAAAAATTGAATGGACTAGGAAGAGAACAGATGATACAAATTGCTGATATACAATCAAATGTTGCTTCTCTTCTTTGGTATGACTTCTTGGTGAATCAGCAAGCACCTGTTACAGTATTAGAGTGACCAATATTGAACCAAGGACTTGGAAAATTATCCGAAAATTGATCCAAAAACCAACCATCCATAACTGGTTCCAACTCTCTATCCAAATCCTCTAAGCTTGGGATAATTTCATCACTCAACATCACATCCAACATGACATTTTCATGACTAATTTCATCCTCTTCCAACAACAATTGTGCCTCCTCTTTTACAGTACTAGTACTTGCGCTTTGCACATCATGATCTTCTTCAATGGAAGCCGCCAAATTGGTCGTGGCTGGAGAATTCAAAGAACTTTTACACTTGTCTTTGTTTTTAGATGATGGGAACTTGGATCTAGTGCTTCCGGCAAGAGAGTTTCGACGAGTCGGATGGACATGGTTGTGTTCTGCAGTGTAGGTTATGATGAAGGTTTCAGGATTGGAACAGCTCCTTTCCACTTGTTTTCTTGCTGAGCATCCTTTTGAGCTGCTGCACCTGTAATAGCTCCTCGGATATGGCGATCCCTTGATGGGTTTTTGCCCATATTTACGCCACGCCCACACATCTGAAAAAAGCTCTTCTGCTCTCACCTCTTTCACCACCCTTTTGCTCTGATTCTTCCTGCTGAAATCAACATTTGAAAAAATATATATTCAACATTTGGGAAAATTATAAATCGTTTGATCTAACGAACAAAAATTTGGTTATTCTACCATTATCTATAAGCCGTTATTAACAAAATAAGTTAGAGAATTGACAAACCTAATTTTTTTACAGACAGTTGATGATTCCTTCAGCTTCTTCGGTACTTCTACAGTGATGGCCTCTTGGGGAACAGACATGGAGGAGGCAAGAATGACTGGTGGGGCTGAGGGTTGCAAAACTGGATAGAATGGCTTGTAAAGCTCCTCCAATTCATCTAAAGCTGCTGTGGCTTCAAACAGCTGAGGCAAAGCATGGAAAAAGTCATCTTCTTCTTCAATGCTTAATGGAGCAAAGCAATATGGTATTTGAGAGTTCTCCATGGCTTCATCAATATTGGCAGTGGTATTGCATCCTCTCACCACAGCTTGCAAATCCCAGTTCTCCATGCACACAAAACCAGAGAGAGAGAGAGAGTAGGCAGCTGACTTTGGATTGTGAAGAAAATATGATGATGAGAGGAAATCTATGACAAGGCTTGCTTATATATTGAGCAGGAGGGCTGAGATTATTGTCTCAACCCCAAAATGCTTTCTCACTGGGTTGACTTTGTACAAAAGTCAAAAGGTTTTATTTTGGCACTCGCTGTTTAGCAATTGACAACTGTACCTTTGGCTTTTGGCATCACCAGCAGCCAAAAAAGAACAAAGAAATATTAGATGTCAAACCGCGCGAGTATCATTGTATGTACGCGTGCGATTATATTTTTAGTAGTTATCTCATATTTCTGAAGACCAATAATTTGGAGTTTTTTGGATAAAATCTCCAATCTCTACACTCTTTCGTACGTCGGCCGCGATGGCTGACAAATTGGCATAAATTTATATATTTATCATTTGTCATGGTCAAGTAATTTTGAGAAATCTTCAACACATACGAAAACCAAAGTTTTCTTTACATGCAAGTTGCTTCGAATGCACCTCTTAATTCAGAATTGAGTGAAGTTCTTGATAAGTCATTTTCGGGGTTTGGAATTTATGTTAATTTATGTGTGGACTCAAAATCAGGGGCGGTCTTAAAGTTTTGGAGATCCTAGGTGAATTACTAAAATGTCGTTTTCTACTATTATGTATATATATTTATGCCCTCTTTTTTTCTCGATAAGTTAAAAAAAATTATATGAACTCAAAGTTATAATTGTAACCTAAAAAGAAACAAACAAAATGTAATTCACATAACTTTATAAAATACATCAAAACATCACTCGTCTTGCATTTTTTGATGCCAAAGTATCAATTAACTTTGCATAATCAACTTTTTCTACCATATATTTTTTAATAGAAAATATAAGCAATAGTCTTGTGGGTTTTTTCCTTCTTGTTCTTCCTCGAAGATCGCTTCTTCTTGCAGTAGATATTCAATAATAAACTGCTCATTTTTTCTTTCTTATGTTGAGTAGAGTAGATTTTCCTACATGCTGCTAGGTTTTTTTTTAAATTTTTGCTAAGGTATATGTTACTAGGTTAACCTATTCAACTAGGTTAACTTATTAAATTGGTTTAACTTAAAAATAATAATTGGTCTCTTAGTAAGTTTCCAATTTTTAGTTTTAGAGTAAATAATTGAACTTTAAAAAAAAAAAAAAAAGTACTTGGGCTTAATTTAATATTAATATAGTACAATTTTAAAGTAACATACATACGTATATATAGAGGTTTATAAAAATTGGGGACCCTTCTAATTTGAAGGCCCTAGGTGATTGCCTTGTCCGCCTATGCTCAGGACCTCCCCCGTCTCAAATGCAACAACTTTTGAAGATTACAAAAAATAACCTTTTGGGATTTAGTGTTGAGAAAAAAGAAACTTTCTGTCATATTCATGATCTGTAATGAATATGTATGTGACCCCTAAGATGAGAAGAAAGATGTATGTCTTAGTTGTGGTCCCCCTCTCTTGGATCTAAGAAAATTCTTTAAAACCTAACGTAGTTGTAGGAAAAAGGGAAAAAAAAAAAAAAAAAAAAAAAAAAAAAACCCCTCTTTCATATCTCATATGGTTGAGACCACTAGCTAGCCCAACACAATAGGCACTATCTTCCGTATCAATAGAACATAAAAGGAACTGATAAAACTCAGTGTCTTTTGAGCGTTTTCTGAATAGTATTCACAGACGTATCTTTTTCGGTATATCTTCTTGCGTTATGGAAAGAAAAATTGGGTGAGTCTGATTATATTGGGAACTTGTGTAAAACCACAATCACGTGAGAATGATTAGAAATTAAACTGTAAAAGATTGAGCTAGGTCCTGCAAAATCATCCAGTAATTGGTTTTTTTTGCTCTCTTTGTTTCCAAATTATCGAAGGTTTATTGGTTGGAGGCAGTAGCACGCGTTAAAAACACGAGATGTCCCAAAGTCATCAAACAAGAAAAATTGGAGCCACTGCTTGCAACTTGCATGACTACTGATACAGCAAAATGCTTAGGCTAGCTCCTTCCAAGCATGGGCATTGGATATTGACAAATTCTACACACTAAATTAAATTTAAAATTCTCCAAAAAGTGACAAGAGAGTGATGGAAGATAAATTTGAAAAAAAAAAAAAGCCTACCTAGTTTGGCTGCTACTGGCTTAATGTGACGTTTGATGGAGGGAAGCTAGCTCTCTCCAGCTCAAGAATATTGGCTACGTGTATTGTACTTGGTCCACCACTGCCACCACGGCCACCGCCACCATGACCACCGTCATGGTGTCCTTTTGTTACAAGATTCTACTTTTTGCTTTTATTATTGATGATATCGTTTTCCCACCAAACTAGCTACAGCTAGGGATAGTTTGAAATGTATTTCAGTCTTGGTTTGGGACTTTGCGTGTACCACGCGGAATTGCAAAGACTGAGGTGAGGACTCACAGGATTTGAGAAACCTTATTTTTGTCTGTCAAAGATTTGTGAAACCCAATTTAATTGAATTAGTCTTTGTTCTCTGATCTAACATATTGAAAAAACGTAAAATTGTGTGTATGTTTTCAAGATTCAAATAATCAAGTGGGATCTTCCTTTTTTCTTAGTAAGATCTACGATGTGACATTTTAGATTAGTGTAGTGATGAGCGCACATGATTAACGAAGATGATTAATCACGATTAATTAGGAGTAGGGTGAGCAGTAATATATGATTAAATTATATTTGAAAAGATCTGTAATTGAATTTTTTTAGGGTATTTGCAGAGAACTAGGGCGGCTGAGCAATATATAACCTTTGTTGTATGGATCATACAATACACCAAATTGGAGCTTTTACAGCTTGATATTTACAGCATGTTTTTTGTGCGTGTCGTTAATAACTGACATTTACAGCACGTTTTTGTGCGTCGTTAATAACTAATATTTACAGCATATAACAAAGCACGTCTTAAAAAGATAGTAAAGTGTGCTGTTAATAAGTGATATTTACGGCATATAAAAACACGCTTTAAAAATATATGTGTTTTTTAACGGCGTGATTTGTATATAGGCCGTGAATGCAAAAAAATGTGTACATATTATGGCATGCGACTGAGTATGCCGTAATTTATAATTCAATTTTTTTTTTCCTGAAACCCCCCAATATATTTGCAAATTGCAAATTGCAATCTGCTAAAAATAGAAGTTTTTTATTTATTAAAATTTTCCTCGTTTTATTTTTCATTCAGACTCTCATCACTTCTCTCACAATTTATGGATTCTCTCTCAGTGACATTCCATGACAGGACCTGCCCCGGAATTTCCCGGAAATCGAAGCGGACTCCATCTTTATTCCGACATCTACCCGATGCCGGGCCCACTTACGAAGAAACCGAGACTTTCTATCAAAATTTTGGCAGAGTCTCCCCTGTAATTTAAGCAAACCCAACAAAAATTTCCAACCTGCAACATACATAAAATAAAAATTTCAACCAGCAGCATGCTTTCATAATTCCTCAAGTCATACTAAATGGCCTCCGGTCTCACAAGTAAAATCTACCATGGGCGATAACAGAGCATCTACTGAATTTAGATTACAAGAACAGTTGAGTAGAAGAAATTACTCAAATCCTATCTAGGAAGATTCACAGTTCGAGCCTCGTACACCACTTGCATGCTTCCTGGAGCGACTACTGGCTGGGGGGTGCAAAACAAAAAACATGTGAGTGGACAAAAACCATATTTGCAGTTAAAAACAATATAGTAATCCCACCAGGTAAAAATAATGCTCAAGTCATGCAGGTTCACAATTCAATATTTAATTACTCAAAACATGATTCATTTAAAACTCTTCAAAATACGAATCTGAATCATCTCCTTCATAAACCCCATTCTCTCAAACTTACAACTCCTGTCAACCCACTGAAAAACCCAAATTCTTCACTCACTCAACTATACATGTACATATAAATATACATATATATATATAACTATACATAGCTATACAATATACTCATCACACTACCTAGGTACCGGGGAAACAATCCAACTGGGGGATCGTTTGACTAGTCTGCAGGATTTCTAGGTGTTATCCTGTATCTAGGGATGAGCGGTCCAACCAGGGGACAAAACTCCAAAGCTCCCACACCGAAACATCCAACGTCATGTGTAGCTCCCAAACTATGTCCTACGCGCGCAGACTGGATCATCACACACCGGAACATCCAATGTTATGGTGATGACCCTAAACACTATACAGAGTCTTTCCATACGCTGAAACATCCAACGCCGCATATGGAAAGTGTCTCACACGCCGAAACATCCAACGTCGCGAGTGAGACGAATAACCTATTCTTTCTACACGCCGGAACATCCAACGCCGCGTGTGGAAAGTCTAATAACTGGGAAAGGTACTTACATAGTGTAATCATACAACTTCTCTCAACAATCCCTCATAATCAAGTTCTTCCACAACACACTTTAACAACCCAAATATCCCGCCTATAGAGAATATACATATATATATATATATATATAGATACTTCCCCAAATTCCTTATAAAATGCACTCTCAATACTCACAATATATTGCCAAGCACTATACAAACATCATATTCAACTCATGAATATAATATATTCAATAAGCCATTAAAACATTATGCAAAAATCTTTCATCAATAAAACCATGCATATGATTGAAAACAAAGTCCACTCACAAATGTTCCCACGCTGCCTGATCACGTGAGGGTCCTGCCTACTGAGTACGTGCAGTCGAAACACCTATTTCGAGATACGAATCGTTAATTAATATAAAATTACGTCGAAGCGGAAATCACAAATTAAATGCTTAAATCCCCAAATTCTCAATATGTGCACGTTGAAGAAGGTATCCTAAGGTCCGATTACAAGTTTAGAAATTATTCACGATTTTACGATTATCGATAACCCGCAAACTTTGCATTATTGAATCGGAACATCCGGGGCTCCGATTCATAATCTGTGAAGTCCCATACAGTCCTAGGAATACCTAGAACAACATATTTTAATTCGGAAAAGATCTAACGGTCGGAACTTATCGAACCCGGATAACGCACAATATACGAAAATCCGTTCGATAGTCAAACGACATCCGAATTGAGATCCGCGAATTCCTATGCGCTCATGACAACCTAAGGATCTCATCAGGTTAAATTGCATCTTCACCAGCCTAGCCCAAGCGCCTCCACACGTGCCGGCAGCGCCTGGGTGTGTAGAGTAATTCCGATGATGGAAAAACTCCACACCCGAGCTCACCCTTCCTATCCTAGCTTCTACTCAAGGTCAGGATCACTTCATTCAACTACGGGAAGGTCCAATTCGGGCGGCAACTGGCCGGAATTTCACTTTGAAATTCGGCCAAAACCTAGGTTTTCTAATCAATTTTCTAGACAACGAATCGGTCCAAACCTATACAACAGTCAGCTAGGACTCGAAAAATGGATGAGAAACCATAACTCACTCACCGGGTTTGGGCGGCGGAGACGGCGGCGCGACGTTGGGAAAGCTTCGGTTCAAACCAGTTGAGCTCGTGGCCGGAGTTCGTAGTTTCCGACGGGGAAAACGGGCAGGTCTTGATCGGGACGTCAAGGCGAGTCGATCGGGACCGGTGGCGTGCCTGGCCGTGGCTGGTGCAGAGAGAACCGAAGAGAGAGAGAGACGGTGTTGGGGAGAGAGAGAGAGAGAGAGAGAGAGAGAGAGAGAGAGAGTCGAGCGCGCGCGAAGAATGAGAGAGCTGAGGTGAAAATTTTGATTTTTACCAAACTTTTTGAAATATTTACAGTTTTGCCACTGATAATGTTTTGCTCGTAACTTTTTCGTTACAACTCCGATTCAAGCCTACCGCGTGTCTACGAATTCGTCTCAGTACCACCTACCCAGAAATACCATTCGTGGTCCCAAAATCCTTCCAGAGAAGAAAATAACCAATTTACCCCTACCCTAAGGGTAAATCCGTAATTTATTTTAAATCAATTAAAATAGACATTTAATTTGGAGTCGGGGTGTTACATTCTAGAACTCCAGTTCCTCGTTCGCTAGAAGACTATTGCTCAAGAGCTCTAGTTCCTCGTTAGCTAATCAAGAGACTAGTTCCTCGTTCACTAATCAAGAGCTCCATCTCCCTCTCTCACAATTTCTGGATTCTCTCTCTGCGTGTCGTTAATCAAGAGCTCTAGTTCCTCGTTCGCTAGAAGACCTATTGGCCGAGCCCTATTGTTTCGAAGCTGAATTCTCAATGACATTCGAAAGGTGCGATTCCAAAGGTTTAATCCCTTCATTAATCGCGTTCTTGTTTGTTATCTATTTTATTCTTTAATACTTAGTTAGATGGCATTAGTTTTGTAAATTTTGAGTTTCAACAGGTAAATGGTACTGAATGAATGATAGAATCAACATGAGTTTTATTATTACCAAAAAAAAAAACCCCAATCACGGCGTGCAGAATAAGCTGTAATTGCTAATTGATAGTCTTCATTTACAGCGATCAGTGCATGTCGTAATTGCTTGCATTGAATTTCGGCTCACTATGCAAGCTGTTTAAAGCAATTATAACGACGTTATATGCACGCCGTAAACCTTATTACGGCTTTTTTTTGTGGGATTATTTGCGACTAGAAAACATATCGTTATTGAGGAACATTATTTACAACGCAGTCTTTTATTGCTTGCAGCCTTGTGTCGTGAATGATACTTTATGGCGTGCTTTGTGCGTCGTAAATGATGTGTTTTGGTATAGTGATATTTTGCGTGGCTGCTTATTTATACAAATGCAAGTGTCTCGCTTCATTTTACAGCTAATGTGCTAGCTCTTCCACATCCACCCTTTCATGACAGTGATCTAAATTCCAATAAGCCTGGACGATGAGGATTCAAACAAATCGTCGTAAGATTCCGGATCTTTTTCAACAAAGTGGAGATTAGATACTATTGACACCAACCCTATTTTGGTGGTTCATTCATTTATACTATACAGACTCATTTCGTTGTTTGTTGAATAAACTTGTTATTAGGAATAGGTCTGGGCGGAGCCGCACAACCTAAAGTGGACATGGTCCTCCAAGCCTCCTTGTAGTTCTCTTTAACGTTGTTTAAAAGATATAAGTAGTAGTTTTATAAAACTTTGAAAAACTATGCTTATTGGCCCCCCAAAATCAATATGCTGGGAATCAAGAATTTTATAGTGAGGTTCTTATTTATGGCCCTTAAGTGAGGCCCTATCTCTTAACAGTTGGATCAAATTAATTAGCATAATCTAATGATTTAGAAATAAAACCTCATCTAAAGACCATAGATAAGGCCCCCACTATAAAATGACTCTGCTGGAAATACATTTGGGATACACTTTATGTGCAGCTTTATAGCAACAATGGGCTTTAGCTTTGTAGCTTTTTTGGCAAAAAAGATAAAAGTACTAGAAATGTTTTATAATGTTTTGAATGCAGTTAACCTCAAATAAGATTAGTAGCCCACTCAAATTAAGCCTAGTAGCCCACTATCTACTCTAGTTTGTAGAACACTAGGAAGTACTTCGATAACTGAATACAAATTTTTTTTTTATTTAAAAAACTTGGGAAGAAATAAAAAAACCACTATCTTAGTGCCCGTTTGATAACAATTTCATTTTTTAGTTTCTAGTTTTTCAATTTTCATTTTTAAGAAAGTAAAAATAGAAAACTTGTTTGGTAACTAATTTTAGTTTTCAAAAAATTGAAAACAGAAAACTGTTTAAAAGTTGTTTAATAACTTTTTTCATTTTTCATTTTTATATGGAACTTGGAACTTGAATTTTTCCGGGGTCAATTTGCGAATTTGAGATCATAGAGTGAAAGTGCTTGCTACAAAGAGTTCATAGTATTTTTCGGTGCATTTTTTGGAGTTAGGATGAATTTTGGGTGAAGTTTGGATATGGAGGTCTCGAGGCTTGGACTCGGTCCGCGATTAATGCTAACTCCAAAATTCAGGAGGTCCTAAACACCGAGTTAGGATGAATTTTGGAGTTAGGATGAATTTTGGGTGAATTTTGGAACGCAACAATCAAGAGGTCGGGTCCAAGTCAGGAGGTCCTAAACACCGAGTTTCAGTAACTGGAGTGCAATGTATGTGTAGTGATGTAAAATTGGTGAATGAAAAAGGAGCACAAAAAACTAGTTTTCATCCTTTTTGCACTCCTTATTTTTGTAAGGGGTGATTTTAAAAACTAGATTTTACTTTTTTTTAACTTAAAACAAAATCTATTACCAAACATGTTTTCGGTCTTTTGTTTTTAAAAAAAAATTGAAAATAGAAAACTAAAAATGAAATGGTTATAAAAGAACCGCTTAGTAAATCACTCCATCTTTTCCTCCAAATATTCCCTTGATTTGTCATTAAATCTTACATAAAGTCTAGTCAGACATTGACTTGTAGACTAGTGATCTCATGTTTGAATTAAATGACACCTTAGACCTTCTCTAACTCATTTGGTCCTAAACCAAATTTCTCCCCTCCAAAAAGTAACTATTTGGGTTTTGCCCGGACTCAAACTGTTTTTTCCCCCAACCCATCATACTCAAATTTTAAGTCCGCAATTTTATTAAATTGTTTAAGAATGGTTTAAGTCTAATTTTTTTTTTCATGGATAAATTTTCATCATTTAATATTTTTAAATAACTGCATAATTTTTTATTTTTTTTTTACAATCTGACCTAAAAAAAAAAATTTGAAATGCCACAAATATAGTTTTATTTGAGAAATGAGTGGGTATTTATAGAGTTTGGAGTAAGTTTTGGGGTTGGATATGATTTATATTAATTTAAAATATTATTTTGTCCGTTGAATTTAAATTTTAGCCATTGGATCTTTTTTTTTACTCTTAAAATAGCTTGGATTTAATCTGGATCGTTGATTTGGATTATTGTTGGAATAAAAAATAATAATAAAAAAGCCACAACACCCCTCTATAGCACAGAAGCCGCGGACCCCATTTTTCCTCCTTGCACGTGGGTTGCTTCTGGCTCAGTGGACTTCACAAAAAAAAAAATTCAGTCTAGGCAATAGCTGGACTAGTATTTCTGCCCCAAATGTGAGTTTTTTCAAATTTTAACCCCTTACTTTTCTTGAGTTGGGAGAGAAATTGGACTAAAATTTAAGTTTTTTTGGGGTTTGGCCTGCTCGTTAGAGATGACCTTAATAGTGTGGCGAAATTTTATAGTGAGGGTGCCATATATGGAATCCCTCATGTGGACCTTCATATTAGCCATAAGATCATTTCATTAAACTTGGGTGAAGTTACTTTTAAGATGAATCATGTGGCTAATATGAAGGTCCACATTTATGGTCCATATATGACACCTTCACCACAGAACGACTCATACAGTGTGTGTGAGAAAACCCCTCCACCTTCCTAACTTTGGCCCAAAACCAAAAAAAAATTCAGTAATTCATGTTACCGTTTAATCTGACGGTGACATTCAATATGACGGTGTATCTATTAATTCAAGATTGGCAAGCAGACGACGTCGTTGGAATATGTCTCTCGAGCGCGCCAAGTCGAAATCTTTAAAATGATAAATTGAATTTCTCGAAGAGCAGCAAATTCCAAAAGCCCCAAAAATGGAAGAAGCTTGCAAATCCTCGTTGAACTTCTTCTCCGATCAACGGCTCTGCTATGCCGACGTCCTCTCTCCTCTGGAGGTCATCGCCAGAATCCAAGTCGCCGTCCTCAACTTCCTCCGGATCTTGACTTCTCCAGCTCCTGCAATCTCCGACCTCCCTCTCGTAATTATTAACTAACTCAGCATTTCATTCTCATTTCAAGAACTTTCTTTCTCATTTTCTCGCCAACCCAACACAAAATAACTTGAAATTGAAAAATCCACAGGTCGCAAGAAAATCAAGCAACAGCCGACTCAGCCAAGGCCTGTGGACTCAAACTTCATGGATTTTCCTAACGAACGCTTTCTCCGCCAGGTCTCTCGCACGACCCAATGCTGCCAAAGCCTTCATCAGAGGTTTACTTACTCAATTGATTAATTAATTGCATGGATTTTAGCAGCTTCTGTTTCGATTTCTCATGTGTGATTCACTGTAACAGTGTGGAAGGTGATGGCGATGTGCTCCCAGATTTTGGGTCAAGAGAAGAAGGTCACGCAGAGGGAGCTTTTCTACAAGTTGCTCTGCGATTCACCGGATTATTTCTCGTCTCAATCGCAGGTCAATCGAACTGTCCAAGGTGATCACAATTCAACTGTACCAACTTCGGTTTTGTTTCAATCTTTTGGGACTTTTTCCAAACAAATGGAATGCCTAAAATTTTACTTATATTGGTGCAGATGTGGTGGCATTGCTTCGCTGCAGCCGTTATAGTCTCGGAATCATGGCGTCTAGCAGAGGACTTGTAGCCGGCCGTTTGCTGTTGCAGGTACTCCATCGTTGCAATCTGTAAATGTTTAAATGGTTGTGGAGAAATTGGGTACTTAATTAATTAGCAGATTATCAATAATTTAATATGCACAGAGAGGCTTAATTGGATTAGTTTTGTTATAGGAGCCAAACCAAGGGGTTGTGGATTGTGCTGCCTGTGGATTTTCCGGGCATGGTATCTCTGGGGACTTGAGTTCCATTGATAATTTGATAATGAAGACGGATGCAAGGTACATCATTGTGGTGGAGAAGGTATTTGCTTATTGAACTTCTGTGTGTCTGACTAAGATTATGATAGCTTGCCAGCTTCTTGACTTTCCAATAATATTGATTTACTTGGATATGATTAGCATGCAATATTCCAGCGGTTGGTGGACGACCGTGTGTTCAACCAAATTCCTAGCATTATTATTACTGCCAAAGGGTACCCTGATATTGCCACAAGGTAATTAGGTCAGTTGGAGCTGAGTTCAACTTCTCGATGCTTTTTGCTTTGAATCCCACAACAAATTCCTCAATTTAATTGAAGATTTGATACCCTATAGACCCAATCATGTATGCCTTAGCCATTGTTTGAATGTAGGCTTCTTCTTCACCGGATGAGCCGGGCATTTCCTGACTTGCCAATTTTAGCACTAGTTGACTGGTATGGATGCCCTCTCCTTGTCACTTCTGATTGTTTCCGTTGCAGGCTCTCATCTTTTTGACTGCTAGAAATTTTTTAAGGAACCCAGCTGGGTTAGCTATTTTGTGCACCTTCAAGTTTGGAAGTATAGGGATGGGCCTGGAGGCTTACAGATACGGTTAGCTATTCTGTGCACCTTCTGTTTATATGTTGCTGAAATACAATTTTTCCTTATGTAGAAATAAACTTACAAAGGTGGGTTGGTTTATGGTGTGTTCTAGCTTGCAATGTGAAGTGGTTGGGAGTGCGTGGGGATGACCTAGAGCTGATACCCGAACAAGCTTTAGTTCCATTGAAACCGAAGGACCTCCAAATTGCTAAAAGCTTGATCTCCTCGGAGATTTTGCAGGTGAACTATTTACCCTAAATCTCATGGCATTTTACTTGACGTTATTGAAAAAATCATGGTTTTTGGTATTTGTAAAATTAGGTCCTGAACAAAATCTGTATTGCAGGAGAATTACAGAGAAGAGTTGACATTAATGGTTGAAAGTGGTCAGAGAGCAGAAATTGAAGCTCTGTATTTTCATGGATATGATTACTTGGGGAAGTTCATTGCAAAGAAAATTGTGCAAGCCAATTACATCTAACAGCAGCTCCTATTTCATTATAGTCGCGTACCAGAAACTGTGTATTGTTGAGAGGGATGCTCACCCCTACGATAGAAACCAGAAATGAAGCGAATGACAACACCAAATCTCCGACAGAATTTATTTGAATCTTTTTTATCTCATTTTAAACATCACAATAATAAGCAAACTCTAGAATTACTGTTTACAAGAGTTTCATCCTTATAGCAGCTCAGATTTAACACAAATAATACAAAGCAAATGGCGCTTTGATTTACTTTCGACTGATCACTACAACAAAACTAGTAAAGGGCATACCTATATGAATTTTGATTATAAACTAGACTCGGCTGCAATGTACATATCACGATGCAGAAGTCTCAAAATCGTCAAAGTAAAAGAATGTGACCTCTCAATATCTCTAACAAAATCTTCAGCCCCTCCTCGATGCGAGACTCACTTTTTTTACTTCCACCATGAACTTGTTGCTGCCTTCCAGCTGCAGTCACAACCAACAAAGTTATGGCTTGCAGAGACAAGAAAATACGAAAAATACATTTAAGAAAAGGGAACATATTGTGAGAATTCAATGATGCAGCAGGGGTCAAAATGATATTTTCTTTTTGAAGGCAAACCATTTTGCAAACACAAGATTACTGCCTGTCTACCAAAAACAAAAAAAGAATACTGCTTCAAAGTAACTTGGTTGCATACCTTTTCTCTCAAGTAAGCAAGCGCATCTTTCTTTGAAGAAAAATTGGAGAAAACAGACAATGAATGTTCGTCAATCAAAGCTTTCAACGTTTTAAGCTTCAATGACTCTCCAGGTGCCTGGGAACAGGCCAACAATTAGTGCCGGGGAAATTCTGAAAATCAAAAGTGCAATTTTAGGAGGACTCACCTGACGAAGGAGCTGTTTACAAAGATTTTTCAGCTTTACTTTTGGTTCATTGGCACTTCCCATTTTCAAAGAGTCATCTCCTTTTTGTTTCACAGGAGATCCAAGATCGGCAGAATCTTCATCATCACTATCGTTAAATGACGTCTTTTTTCCCTCAAAGTAGCAACCAGCTATTTTCTTTTTACGGTCCTTAATGCCTAGTCCTTGCTTTCCAGTTGTAGATTTATCCTGAAAACATAAGGCACACACGGTAATGGTCTAACCAATAACACAATTCCAATCTTTTACCAATTCAGTTAAATAACTTTTCATAGCACTCTAGTCACCTATCTAGCAATAAGGAAAAACTGTTTGTGGCTTCACCAGCCACTGCAGTCACTTCATTTTTAGATGTTACAAGCATTAAGCAACTAGGATTCCAATTGCACGACAAACAATTATACAACTCTTTAAGATAATATACGTTACAGAAAAGAGATCCAACCAGGAAAGTACATACCTGAACAAGATTGTAAAGATTTACTTGATCATCCTCGTAAAACATAGTCCTCTCATTACTTTGAGACTTTTCTGATTTTCTTCTTTTCAACTCTGCTCCAAGCAAACCTCCAGGGATGAACCCGTATTTATGGCCCCACCAATTTGGAGGAAGCTCTTTACATGCGTTTCCTGAAACAATGTGATAGGAGTGTTAGACAAGAAAAAAAAAAGGTTCTAACAAGGAACCAAAGAGTACAAGCATGAAAGAAAAAAAAGAAAAGAAAAGAAAAGCAAAATCAGCTTAATCTACAAAAAATTAATTAACTTTTTGCACCGAAAATCCTTTTTCTTTTTCAAAAAGAGTTACATATCCAATCAACTAATGGTTAAAACAGTAAAATCTGATACTAAACTTTAGATGCTTTCTGCACAAGTGAAATACTTATTATGGGATTATGGGTTCACCTTGAGGAGCACTCTCAATAAAGGTTACCAAGGTAAGTCTATCAAGCATCAGAAATTTGGTGGTGTTTCAAAAGCCTTGGTGCTAAATCGTTAGGAATATTCTTTAAGGAATGAAAGAAAGCACTAGATAATATAGTATTAGTCACTTAAATAAATTAGGCAACATAGATATGAATACCTAGGAAGGAAATGTGCAACCAAATCCGGACAAAATAAATATGGATAACCAAGAATAAAGTCCTAAATGTGAAGTTAAAAGAACTAAAAAAGAAGAAGAAGATCAGGTATTGGATCCCTTGATCATAAAAGTCTACTCATCATTTCAAAATACTAAATGGTTAACTTCCTCCTATATATACTAAATGGTTACCTTCAGGAGGACATATAACTTGAATCTCAGATGCCTTCTCTGACTCTACTTGTCCACCCAGATCAAAATTTATCTCTGGAGACTCTGCCCTTCTGACCTGCATCATGCATGAATCACCACAGTCAGCAATGACATAATGCATGCCCATAATGAACTTGGACCTTGCATTCAGGTTTCATAAACCACATATATGCTCATTTTGCAAAAAATAATCTGAAACTTACAAGGATTCCTTCAATATCCTTAGCAGAATAAGCATTAACAAGCTTTCCTCTTTCTCTTTTCTTATATCTGATTATCATAGACAAAAGACATACACAATTTAGCATTAGTGAAACAGCTAGTAATCAAAAATAAAAAATCTTAAAAGAATTCAACCAACCTTCCCTGTGGCCGAGTAAACTTCACAACTGGTTCCTTAACATCAGTAGGCAATTCAGTATCACTTTCCACTTGAGTGGTGTTCTTCCCAGCAACTATAAGAAAACAAAGACAATACTCCTCAAACTACTAGTTCATAACATACAATAACCAAGTTAATCTAAGCAAAATATACCTTCATCGCTAGGTTCCGCTGATTGCTGCCAATACAAAAACACAAAAAAAACACATAAATAATAAAGAGTGATGCATCGAAAGTTCGAAATACATTTGAAATGGATTGAATAAGAAGACAAAATTCATAAAGTTTACCACTTTCAATCTTTTGAGGATACTATCAAATTGGGTTGTATCAAATGCCCAATTGTTGGGCTTCTCCACACCAACACCTATTCAACAAAATCATACACGAAGATCTATATAAGCTTGCTGTTTCCATTCACCAAAAAACTTTAAAAAATTATTGGCATTTCCAATTCCTACCTCAAACCAAGCAACAAAGCAAACAAAAAAAGCAAAATACTGAATAAAAAAAAACTCAAATGGAAAAAATAACATAAGGAGGAAGCCAACCAGTAGTGTCCTGCTTGTTTTTGACTCTAACATAGCCTTTGATCCCCTGCTTGTCTTTCCCAAGCCCCTCTCCTTCTTCCCACCCCTATATAACAACACAATTTTTAAAAAAAAGAATTGAAAAATCATTTCCCAATTAAATGTAGTGGGAAAAAACAACAAAACATGTAGGGTTTATGAAGAGAGAGATAGAGAGAGGAGCACCATTTGTTTCATGAGGCGGAAAGCAGCGGATTTTCTGGCCACACCGACATAGCAAAGAGGGGGTTCTGGTGCGGCCATGTTTGGTTTTTGCTTATCTGACTCCGACCCACTGGCAACGAACTGCAGCCGTCTCTGCGTCTCTCTGTTTCCCGAGGTGGAGGAGTAAAGAGAAGGAGGCTTGTTGAGCTAAGCTCCAACCTAATAGAGGAACTGAGGGACCGTACGGTGTTCGGTGTTCCACTTTAAAAACGACGTCGTTGCCCTCACTAACCAGCCACTTTTTTTTTTTTTGGGGGTCAATACTCTTCCTTTTCTTTTCTTTTCTTTGTTGCTGGAGTTTTGGGCTTATGACAAAGTGCTTTGGCCCAACCAAACCGAGAGGTAGAAGCTTGGAATGGCACTAAGCCCACTAATAAGTTAATAACAGAGGATTTTTCTTTTCGGCAAAAGTTATAATTCAAGTGATTTAAGAGTAGTTATTTTTGTTCAAGACTTTTATGTTATAAACCCTACTTATTCAGTATCGCTTGTATAGGAAATACGGTTGGATCCAAACTTGGACATATTTCAACATGATATATATATAATTAAAATAATAGCTCATTAATAATCCCTAAAAATGAACAAAAGTAGACATGACATTTTACCTGGATAGGTTGGAGCCTTGGATCAGTTTCGTCTACCCTAATTTTCTAATTTGTTAAAATATTAGTGAAAGATTTAAGATCCATGCTAAAAAAGCAGATCGAGTTCGAAAAGGAAAAGAAAATCATCAAGCCATCATATGGAAGTCTAGAAGGGTAAATAACCACAATATGAGGTATATTTTTATATTGACCGAACTTGTCATTTTCATTCTTATGTTGGTAATATGATCTAAAAAATAAAGTAAAATAGTAAGTCTTAGCATACGTGAACGAAGTTGGTTAGAGTGAATGTACTCTTAATTCTGCACTCCGAGTGAATTTCCTTTTTCATAATTTAGATTAGATTAAAGTAGAATATTATTTGAATAATCAAAATAATAATTCTTAAAAATAATAATAATAATAATAAAAGAGGATAAAATCACACGTATGAGACTATATTCCTTTACTAATTAGGAGTTAGGACAATGGGGTGGCACGAAGAATTAGGGTGCTCCCCTATATAAGATGTGGCATACATATGCAACTCTGTCTGTGTCTTCTTTGAGGCTGGTTCTAGAATCGGGGGGTGTCTCTAGATTTTAGGTGCATTCCATGGGTTCTTTGTTCGGTGACTGGCCGTCATATGACCCTCACAACTTCAGCCAGCTCCGGCCCGCCGATCCTTCCACTCCTTCTGTGAGTTTTCAGCATCTCAATCAAACCCAATTTGCCATTCTTTTTCTTTTAAGCTGTATATAAACATGCAAAGCTTTGATTTTTCTTTACCTGTGAAGTTCTTTGCTTTCTTTTTGTTTGGTTTTGTACATCTGTTATGGTGAAATTGCTGAAGTTGTTGATTGTTCTGAACTGAGTTGTTGTGGGAAAAAAAGATTCTGCCTTTTATGATACTGTTCAGCTCAAGGTAAGGGCTTCCTGTTATTTTCATCAAAAAATTTCGAGACCCGGTTTGAATTTTATGGAAAGTTTGAAAGAATTTTATGGAAAGTTTGAAATGATTTTTGTTTGTACATCCAAAAAGATAGATTTTAGTGCAGATTTTGCTTCTTTTTATTTTATTTATATTTTATGGTAAATGATGTTGCAGCAATGTCATTGAAATGATAAATCTTTCATTGTAATAAATCGTGTGCAAATGAGTGTGGTTTGAATTGGAACATCTTCTTGTATATTTTCATTTGTTTTCTTCCATATCTCATATGAATTCATAAGAAATGCTATTCGTTTGATATTTGGATCAGGGAACAATATGCTGCTGTTGTTTGTGCTTTGATGTCTCTGATTTGTAGTCTTTCACTTAAACTACGCGCATTGTTTCACTTCCCGGATCTCCGAAAGTTTCATGCTTTGTTATTACGTTGGTCTTATATTTATTAGGATTGATGCTTTGTTCTGCAGCTAACATATAGTGCTCTAGTCTTGTAGAGTTCACAAGAAATTTGAAATCAGATGCATTATTTTTAACTTCAGATTTTATAGCAGTTGGATTGAAATATCATATATTGGAATGATATGGGATCATGGATACTGCATGATTAATTTACCATATGCATGAAGCTCATTTAGTCCGTTTCTAAGCTAAGGTAGAAGTTCTAGTATTTAAACAGCGTCCGAATTATGTTTATCATTCCTAAATATGGGCTATAGAGAAAATCCCCATAAATACCTGCCAGATATAAGGTGTTTACTTTTTCTTCTAGTTTGTAAGTTGTTTAGAAACTCTTGAGTTCAAGCATCCCACAATTAGTAATTGGGTGGAGAGGCCTGGGATTCGTATATATTAAGTTTCAAGTTTCTATATCCTCTGCATTCTCTTTCGCGTTTAGTATAACACATGCATTAATTATCTTAGGTGACTTGAAGCACGTACGACCAAAACGGGTCTGACACATGACCAACTGTGCACTTTGGTGCCATGTTAGTCCATCCAAAACCAATGAAAATATGCAGAGTGGCTTAGACTTTATACATTAAGAAAACCCTAAGTGTTTCCAAAAATAGTTGATGCATGCTAGGTAACTAAATCTTGGATTTGTTTCAAACCAACTGGGCTGACATTGTGGGCCACTAGGACATATTGCTTGATGTTTTCAACATAGAAATTTAGTGAGGAAGTCCGAAAAATATTGTTTTCTACTTATAAATTCTATTTATACATTACTTCCCAATACTTAAGAATAATAGCATTTCTCAAAGTTAAGGTGAAGATTCTGTGTTACAGTAGGACTCAGTGCTATGAGATGAACCGAAGAGCAAAACTTTTAAGTCTAGCCAACTTGTAGAGAGAATCAGGATTCCTGGTAGAAGGTTGCTTAGTGATGTGTCTGAAACATACATTCTGGTGTGTATGAACCATCATTTAGCTTCATTAGTGTTGATGTGGTGAAACAGGCCTATCTGATGGAAAATGTTTCTCTGTTCCAAAACCACCAGACTATTCTGCAGTTTAGCTTATATTCTGCTAATAATTTTATAAAGTTATCATTTACAGCTGTAGAGTTCTGGGTGCTTCATTGTTGGACCTATTTCCGGTCACAAATCCAGATTATAGATTGTTGTACGTCGCTCGGGCGCTCACGGATGCATCTTCAGAATTTGAACATATTTAACTAATGCAAAATTTGTTATTTGCTTGTTCTTTCAACAACCACAAATTTTAAAAAGGAAACAAAAAGAACATGTCATGAGTTAGGTTTATGATGCAAATAGATCAGAATTAAACGCATTCTCTTTCTTTGTTTAAAATTATGCTTCCATTTATCTGTAGAAAATGACACCTGCTACCTATCATCCAACTCACAGCCGGACCCTTCCCCCACCTGATCAAGGTAATAATGAAAACTTTATAACTCCTCATTGTTTCATTCTGGATCCTTACCCATTGGCTTAGTTCCTGTATCAACAACTCATGATTCTTTAAGAAAGGCCATTCCAGTTAAGCTTTGAAATTAATCCTGACAACTGAAAGTTGACTGTTATGGGTGTAGTTTTTACCCTTGAGATTGATTAGCAATTTGCTAATCGTGCTGTTTCACAAAATGAAATTAACCTGTCTGAACCCTTTGCAGTGATAACCACCGAAACCAAAAATATTCTTTTGAGGCACATGTATCAGAATGATGAAGAGAAGGTGAGTATAAGTATTACATGAGTACTTTATGCCCCCTTTTCCCCATTGCACACAACTGCGGACATACATTGAGAGAGAGAGAGAGAGGCTTTCTCCTAGTTTTTTCATGGACTGTTTATTGCAGTTGAGACAAAAGCGAGCTGCATCAGAACATCTTTTACCAGAGCATGGATCCAAGCAACTTAGGGCTTCTGTCTCAGATAATGCAAAACAAGCTTAACTGCTTCTGGCAACGGGACTCGACTGTTGCTGCATGGAAATTGGAACATACTGATCAATGTGAATAGTTTTGTCAGTATCAAAGATGCGCGGTGTGTGGTCTTAGACAAAAGGGGTTTGCTTGCGCATTGTTGTAAAAGGTGCTTAACCAGACATGTAAACCATGTGTGTATAAACTAGTTATAGAGCTTAAATGGAATTAAATGTTTAGATGCATGCTTTGCTTTATGTTCTCCTTCTCTGTATGTCCAAGTTCTAACTCCATTCGAGCGAGGAACCATGCTTCACGCAGAAGATGCATGTATAAGGTGGTTCCAGGTTCAGAAGGTGCATGCCAGAGGGCAATGTGCTACATGGTATTCTGTCTTTAATCTTGGCTTGTTAAAACGTTTTAAAGGTGTACTAACATTTTCATTGATTTGTTGATTCACATATGCATATATAAACATCTCTCCCCTCTTGATATCAAATAAACGTACGAGTAGGATGGATAAGTTACCGTTTCGTCGTATAGCGATCTACATCGTATCTGGCAATTTTACATTTCAAAAATGGCAAGCTGGCAACATGCATCCAAATAAAATACCTAACTAAACGTTGAGATTCACTAGACAGTTCATAGTAACAATTCCTGGTAATGTATGAGGTTTTGTGTTAGAATCTCCCTCTTTTATTATCAGTTGTATTAAATATAAAATAAAATTTCAATAATGGTAAGCTGGCAACATGCATCCAAATTTAAATGTGCCTAATTCATCATTGAGATTCACTAGAGGATTTGTATCAGTTTTATAATAACATTCGAGGTCCTGTGTTTGAATCTCTCTTTTCCATTATCGGTTTCATAATATGTGAGATTGCTTATGAACATTTCCTTTTATATCCCATTCCACCATAATCCGTGGGATTTCTTATTTTAAGCATTTCCTTTTATACCCAAATCTTTCTATATTACTCATTAATTCCCAACAAAGATGAAAAAATGGGGTTTATGGTAAAAATGAAGCCAAAAATACATTGGATGGTTGAAAATAAGCTCAAAATACATTGGATTTGTTAATCCGTTCCATAAAAATAAAATAATAATAAAAAAGTTGGCAAATTGGGGAATATGCGAGTGCACACTTGGATTTCGCTTGAGACAAATGTAACCCAGGTGGGTCCCGCTAGTTAGTTGCGAACTTGAACAGTTGAGCTCAGCGCTGCACAACACTCGACAGAAACCGCAAAGCACAAAACGCCGTCGTAGCAACTCGTGTGGCAGAGCTTCAAACCTTCAGCAATGGCCATGGCAGCCACACCCGTCTACGCCTCTTCAATCGCCACCACCACTGCCACAACAACCAAACCACTCTCTCGTTCTCTTCCTCGCTCGAACCTGCCAGCTCCAAACCCCTACAGTCTTCGAACCCCATCTTCTCTATCTCTCCGAGCCGCCCAAACGACGCGCAGGCCCGTCGTTTTTGCCTCCGCCAGCACGGCCTTCGAGGTTGACCAAGCCCCAGCTTCCGCCGCTGCCTCCAAGTTCTTGCCTTTTCGGGTCGGACACGGGTTCGACCTGCACCGGTTGGAGCCCGGTTACCCTTTGATCATCGGCGGCATTAACATACCTCACGACAAAGGCTGCGAGGCTCATTCCGATGGTAATTCTGCAATTCTAATTGTTAATTTTGTTTTTTCAAATTCTCTATTTTGTTTTTTTAATTTCGATTTTTTATTTTCAATTTTGTTTATAGGGGACGTGTTGCTTCATTGTGTGGTGGATGCGATATTGGGGGCTCTGGGCCTTCCGGATATTGGGCAGATATTTCCGGATTCGGATCCTAAGTGGCGCGGTGCAGATTCCTCTGTTTTCATCAGAGAAGCTGTAAGCTATCCTCCTCCTTGTACATACTGGTTTTTTGGTTTGTTTGAGTTTTGGTTTGGTTAGCATGCATTTCCAGAAAATTTATGTTTTTTGTTTCTTGGTGAAGATTTTTTCAATTAATTGTAACTTTTGGATGGAAAATATGAATGTTTGCGGGGTACGATATTAACCAATAATGGCTCTTTCTTTGTTCCCTCTACTTTGTGTGAAGTACATAAATTGAAGCTGAAAAAGTGAGAGTAAGCAATTTAGTTGAGGGCTCGTTTGAATCATGACCTTGATACAATTTTTGGTTTTTGAGGAATACAGTAAATGCAGAAGAAAAGAAGAAAAGAAAAGCGCACACACACATACACACACATTTGATTAAACTGCTGTGAGAAACTATTTTTTAGATACAATCTTGAAAAGGTTGTGTTTGCCCTTTCAAATAAGATTGGATTGGAAACCACTCAAAAACATTATGAAACCAGGGCATTGACGGTCCCCTAGACCCGAACTTTGAGGCATGGATCATAGGCTCAAAGTTCAATTTCAAGTAATGGACCCTCTGCCAAATTTCTTGTACGAGTCCTGGACCCCAGATATCAGGATGTTGACCATGAGCCTCATGCCCTGGAACCCAGGCAGAGAGCCATTCTCAAGCATTGGGTGACTATGAGAGCATGTGTGCCCTTTGGGCTAAATTCATGGATTTTCTGCTCTGCCATGATACCTCGTCTCATGGACTCAAAATCTGAGTCTAAAGCCTCAAATCCTAATTCCTGGCTGCAAAACTTGTCGTGGACCACTATCCACATGTATTTTCATGGTTTTTTAAGTTGAAAAACTTATTCGAGTTTAATATGGAAACTGTAGGTTGTAGGTAGATAAATAATGATAATAATAACAATACTTAGAATGTAACTTAGATTTTCAGATTGTATCAAAGTTTCCAGAAACCTTTTTGTCCGATCATGAGTCAAGCAGGCCATGTGTTGTTGAACGATTGATCATACATGGAGATTGGCAAAAACGATTGTTTAATCAACCTTATATTCTATTATTTTGCTTGTTTCAGGTGAGATTGATGCATGAGGCAGGGTATGAGATTGGAAATTTAGATGCTACTTTGATTCTTCAAAGACCAAAACTGAGCCCACATAAGGAGACTATGAGGGCCAACTTGGCTAAGCTGCTTGGAGCAGACCCCTCTGTTGTGAATCTCAAAGCTAAAACTCATGAGAAGGTGGACAGCCTTGGGGAAAATCGAAGTATTGCTGCTCACACTGTGGTTCTTCTTATGAGAAAGTAAGAAAAGGCCTTTAATGGCAGTTCTTAAATTGTGATCATTGTAGTTTATCATGACTGTTGTATGCTGCTGTTCTGCTTACACAGCTTATAGGTAACGAATTTGCTTACTCATCTCACAACTGTGCATTTGGTTGGAATCACATATGAAAGTGTTTTCTCGTTCTCCTGGGTTTCTTTGAAATCACATATATGAATAGTTGTTTCTCTTCCCCTTGGAGTATACAGCATGTAAGCATGACATGATAGAATCGGGACCGATGATGTCACGGTAACAGATAAGTTTGGCCCTTGGCCGAGGTCTGGACTTGAAACTTAAAGTATTTGGGACTGAAAGTTAGGCAGGTTGTTTCAAGCAAGCAGTCGACCAAAAAAAAATAAAAAAGTCATGTTGGTCGTATTGGCATGTTGATTCACCATGACTATTTCTGATCAAACACATGGACAATATGCAAAGGACTATCTGTTTGCCAAATTTGAATTCACTTGGTTTTCTAAGGCACAAGGTAAGCATTTATACCATAATAAGCTTTTTTCAGGTTTCGTAGTCGACTTTGGAATGCAGTTGGAAATATTGAAAACTTTTAAGCTTAGCCATAATGTTTTGGTTTTACTTTTTATTTTTTATTTTTTATGGGTGGCCGAAGTTTGGAAAGGAGACGGTGGAAACTTACATACACGGGTACCATAATAGCTTAAATCTAAAATCACTTGGGAGTACACTAAAAGCATGGGCCAATCTAGCTAAGCCCCATTGGTGTTTTACTATTAAGTTCATCCTCAGAAAGTTGAAAAATGAAAATTTTCGGTTTTAAGTGGTGCCATGGCCAGGTAGCCACAATAGATGTAAAAAGCAATTCGTTGGGCTTAACCGAAGAAAACTTTGAGATCCATTTTATAATGTTTTTGTATTTTGTTTTAACTAAACAATGAAAAAGAAAAAGAAAAATGAGAGAGTAAAATGGCATAGGATAGGTTTATAAATAAAAATGAAAAACAAATTTAAATCGTGTCTCTCATTTTTCTCAAATTTCCTCGTGATTATTTCTTTAGGCAGTAAACGGTCACAAGCTATGGCAGTATGGCTTGAACCCTTGTGGACATTGTGGAAGCCAGTGGAATTCCCATCAAGTCGTTGATCCCATTGGGACACTGTAGTCTTTTACTCTTATCTTTATAGCATCAACAACTCACAATTACTTACGTGTGCAGAATAGAGTAGAACAGAAGATTTAAAATATTCCCCTTTAAAGAACAAATAAAACCCAATTTGGAAGAGAGGGCAGGGCATACAATCTTTGAATTTCCCTAACCAAATTGTTCCAAGCTCAGAAAGCCAGAGCCAAAGACTTAAACTGGACTCGACCATTTCAGAGCAAAAATTGGTCTGCAATTTTCTTCTTTATATTGTTTAGTTATATTTTAAGCAAGATTTGAATTGGAATTTCAACTCCCCACGTGTTAGACCTTTGACAAAAAAAAAGGGGTAAATAATTTCCACTAAGAATGGAAGATAACCAAACAAAAGCAAAGCCGGTCCAACGACACACTCTACATCACTAAGCAAGCAGTCTTTATGAACAACTGCAGCTGACCAAGAACACGCCCTGACCCATTTGTTATAGCCACCCACATGGTTGATAAGAATTCCAATAACAGCCACCCATATGTTAAATTGTTTTCATACAAGAACCCAAAACCCTACATCTCAATTTTACTACTTTCAAGTTTTAACTATTTAATCCAAAGCATAAGGGTGGCTTTGGTCCCTTCTATTTTGCACGACATCTCAATATTTATGTCTAAACGTTAATTTAAATTAACAGTCTGACAACGTAATATGTTAGTTTAATAATAAAAAAAAGTCTGGCAAACAACCACACTCCAAGGCTGAGGTGGGTTCCAGCAAGAACTTCTATAAGTGCTGGAGACAATTGCAGTCAAAGACTATTGTTTTGCCTCCACGTGATTTGGAGACTAAACCACTTGTGGAATAAAAATCTGGTGCATTAATTCTCAGGTTCCTTTGATATATGGGGCCAAAATTTGAACATTCTAGGCAAGCCACCAGTGAATTCAGAGCTCTCTTTTGAATTCTTTCTGTGTAATCTATGGAAAAATAGGGCTGCCAATGAAAATGTTAACCACTACATTTAAGTTTACTCAGGCACCAAAAATAGGGCGTCATTACATTGTACTAATTTGGTGGGTCTAGAAGAGATCACAAGTTCGGTTTTAAGTGATTAGTCGTGCCACGTCAACATGCTAGCATGATTCCACTAACTAATAGAATTTTGTTTTGCTACAAACTTCTCTACAAGATAGTTTGACTTGTATCAACGGACCAATAAGAGTCAACTACTCATTGATTTGACTTGTTATACCAATTAACGTAATAGGAGTTCACTACTTGTGTTCAAACCATGCATCGATATTATCCTGACTTTAATCACCTGGGTCTAATACATAAGTTGAATTAGGCTCAATGGACTTCTAGGTGTAGGGTTTTAATTTAAAAGGACTCGGTGCAATTAGAAGTAGACCACCTATATTTGAACTGTAGATTATTATTGTTGTATTTTTGTTCACCCGTTTTCGCGGTTAACTCCTTATGTGGAAGGGTGAAGTTCCCCACTGGCTTGGAGACCACTTGTTGGTCGACAAGTCAGCTTTCTTTGGTGTGCGAGCGTGCCACTGCTAGCAATGCAAATTCTAGCAGACTTATTTTTAGAGTGGATAACTTGCGCCTCAAGTTACTGACTTCTAAAACAAACGATTGTGAATTTGGGTGAGGAATATCTCCCAAGTAAGTTCTTTTCTTGCCTCAGACTGGTGAGGACTTTCACAATTTATCTCAGTATCAAAATGGTTGTTCTGGCCAGAATAGATAATAATAAAGCACTGTTTCAGGCAGAACTGCCTTTTACAAAATTAAACAGGGAGAAATCAACTCTAGAAGGGCAAACAGGATGGCTGAAATCCCATTTCTGCCTGGGTAGAAACTTTTGATCCAGGCTGGACTGGGCACGTCTATGCTGGACTGTACTGTCCACAACTTTAGCTTCTTAGCTTCAGCTATAAATCGATACCAAAGTTTGATTTTGGCAGAGCTTCAATCTACTTCAAGCCTTGGGAGACTTTCTGAGCGGGCAGAACTGCGACTTCTTCAGTTTGAAGGGACAGAAGTGGCTATTCTCGAGAATTTAGCAGGCTGGAACTATGCTGTAAAATTTGTTGAGGTTTTCATATTTTGTGAAAACTCAAACTGTGTTTGTCTTGGCTTTTGTTGAACCAAATTTGTAACGAGGGGGATCTCGTTTTCAGAAGACTTATTTTCTAAGTCTGAACTTTGGAATTCTGATCTAAAGCTGTCTTCACATTTGTTTGATGAGTTTGAGTGTATGTTGATGTTGTTGTATTGATGTCTCTGCTTCCTTGCCTGCCTTCGTCTTTTATAAGAGACCTGTTTTTTTTGGGGAGGTGGTTTTAAAATAATGGGCGGCATAAAAGATCTCTTACAACGCAAAGTAAACAAGATCTTTATCAGTCATGGCAGACAAACTCTAAGCAGTCACCTCCTAAAGCAGTCTCTTCCCTGGTTTTCTGGGTGGCACTTCTCTAATTCAACCGATGCCATTTGTCTGTGTGGGCTTTTTATGACGGTTTGGTTTTTCTCTCTTGTATTTCTTTGAACAGTTCCCTATTTTCTGCTTTTTAGCTCAGGAAGCGTGGTCTGTGAATTCCTTGGAAGATGGTATACTGATTTGAATCAAAATCTCGAACACAGATGGGTTTTTGATCTTCTGTCGGCAGTGTTTCAGAAATGTTCCCTTCATATTTTAAACTTAGTTGGAATTGCCGATTCTTCAATATTGAGACAATCACGTGGGCGTGTCTTTGATCCCCTTGGGTCTGAACCTAATCAATAATTCCTGGGCTGATCTTTTTGAAGCCCATCTTGTCAGTTTCCTCTTTGGGCCTTTCTTTGGGCTGAAGCTTCGTTTTCAACATTCTTGGCGTGAAGCCCAATCTGTCTGGATCCTATTTTTATTTTTCTCAAGTCTTTGGGCTGGGCAGGCAATTTTATCATGGGCTTGTCTCTTGGTTTTGGGTGTGCCGAATTTGGGTCCAAACAATTTTTCAATATGGACTTACACATAATGGCTTGTATTGAGCCATCAACACCAACATTACTAAATATAGACCCACATCCAGAAGGAAAATGCTAGGTTTATCACATTTTTCGTACCACATTACGTACTACCTCTTTAATAGAAGTGGGCCCCATTATATTGGTGGGCTCCACCTCTATTAGAGAAGTAGTACATAATGTGGTATAAAAATGTGATAAGCCTAGCATTACCCCATTTAGAATATGAAACATGAAATTTATCGATCATGGCTGACGGTAGAGATACTTTAACTTACAAGCTTTGTCCTTTACATAAGGAAGTGACCATGAAAGTTCTTTTCCCCAGCTCAGGTTCAAAGTCTTTAGTATAATTTATAACATGGAAATGAACATCAAAACACCCACCTACTGTAACCAGATTTTCAAAGAAGCGACCATTGTGCTCCTTCATAGGAAACTTCATCAGATTCTCATTTCCTTAGAACAAAAGTCCAACTTAATATTGCATACTCGTCTCTCCGACCAGGCTGCTTACTTTATAAATACCATTAAGGAAGTTGCATTCCTCAACTAACTTACATATATCTTTATCTCTTTTAGGCTTTGCATAGCGGTCTAAAGCAAACCATTAGCGCTGCCCAAAAGACTAGACCCTCTTGCTCCTCTCTTCTCTTTATAAATAATTTACACTTTGATAGATATATTTCTCACTGCATTGCAAGGATCTTTAAGGCATATACACAATGGGGTTCACTGTGAGCAACCAACAGCAACTCTTGTCCAAGATGGCAACTGGAAATGGGCATGGTGAAAATTCTCCATACTTTGATGGCTGGAAGGCTTATGATAGTAATCCCTTTCATCCCACCAAGAACCCTAATGGGGTTATCCAGATGGGTCTTGCAGAAAATCAAGTAAGAATTTCCAAAAATGAAACCTTTCTTCATTCTTTTCCAAGTTAATTAGGTGGTTTTTGAAGAGCATAATTACTTAACTCTTGTTTTCTCTTCTTCTGTGTGCAGCTATGCTTTGATTTGATTGAAGAGTGGGTTTTGAAGAACCCAGAAGCCTCCATTTGCACAGCAGCAGGAGTAAATGAGTTCAAAGACATAGCTATCTTTCAGGACTATCATGGACTGCCAGAATTCAGAAATGTATGCACTCAAGATATATATGCTGCACTTTTTATTAGCATAATTGATTTGTTACCTTAATCTAGCAATATTTCATTAACATTTGGCTATATACTGACATAATTATTGGGGTGATAAATCCACAGGCTGTTGCAAATTTCATGGGAAAAACGAGAGGAAATCAAGTCACCTTTGACCCCGACCGGATTGTTATGAGTGGAGGCGCAACCGGAGCTCATGAGATGATAGCCTTCTGCTTGGCTGATCCTGGGGATGCATTTCTGGTGCCTGTTCCTTATTATCCAGGGTATGCTCTAATATTCTTTCGGGAAAGATTAAATTAATAATGTAGGCCATTTGCCTGATAATGAGACGTTTAGCAATTGATAAGTGGACCTTGACTTTTATTTCAAATCACAACTCTATGACTTTCGACCAACTTGAGCTTAGGTGGGGGCCTGAAAACGATCAATTACAACTGGGTCAGCAGATTGTCTTAAAAACCATTCAATACGTATTACATTTTGACAAAAAGGAAAAAGATGCTTGGGGAAAATGAGGTCCACTTCCCCTTTAGAGGACAGTTTACAACTGTGCAGACTTTGGATACTTTTCTTTATAAAAAAATCGTCCATTTCTTAGTTCTAGCCAACTAGCCTCTTCATACGCACTTCCGCAGCTGCAAGATGTTTTTTTTAAAAAAAAATTAAATTTATTTTAGAATTAAAAAAGATGATGGGTAGTTGTGTTCCATAAAAATAGGATCCATTATCTGATTTTCTTTTCATTTTAATTTTTTTAAATATGAAAAAGTATGAATTTATCATATTATCCTCATTTAATTAATAATTTTAATTCTTAATGTTTATATTAACTAAGGATATTTTCTGATATTTTGAATTGTTTCACAATTCTTGCCTTTTGCTTTATATATATAGATTAGTTGAAATCTTAGTAGCTGAATGCACTGAACTCGTGTACAATTCTTACCCTTTCATGGTGGCCCGGTAATTTCCACCTCATGTCAAAAGCAGTCAAAGCAGGGACAAATTTTCCCTGGTGAAAAACTTTATAATGAAACTGTTTAAAGGCAGCAAAGTTTAAATTAAGGGAAATAATCTTTGAACAACTTATATCCATTCTGCAGCAATTGATAATTTTTTTTGGAATTTATTTGCAGTTTCGATCGAGATCTTGGATGGCGAACGGGGGTGCAACTTATTCCAGTTGCTTGTGAAAGCTCCAACAGTTTCAAAGTCACCAGAGCAGCCTTGGAGGCTGCCTATGAGAAAGCTCAAAAGGATAACATCAGAGTAAAGGGCTTGCTGATCACCAATCCTTCAAACCCCTTGGGCACTGTCCTAGACAGAGAGACTCTGAGAAGCCTAGTGGCCTTCATCAATGAAAAGAAAATCCACCTGGTGTGTGATGAAATATATGCTGCCACTGTCTTCAGCCAGCCAAGCTTCATAAGCATTGCAGAAATCATAGAGGAAGATATCGAATGCGACCGCAACCTTGTTCACATTGTGTACAGCCTCTCAAAGGACATGGGGTTCCCTGGCTTCAGAGTTGGCATTGTGTATTCTTACAATGATGCGGTGGTAAATTGCGCACGAAAAATGTCAAGTTTCGGCTTAGTCTCTACGCAAACTCAGCATCTGATCGCATCCATGCTTTCAGACAATGATTTTGTGGACAGATTTATTGCACAAAGTGCTAAAAGGCTGAAAGCAAGGCACATGCGCTTGACTATGGGACTTGCTCAGGTAGGCACAAGTTGTTTGAAGAGCAATGGTGGGCTCTTTGTATGGATGGACTTGCACAAGCTCCTCAAGGAGCAGACATTTGAAGCTGAGATGGCGCTGTGGCACACGATAATCCATGAAGTTAAGCTCAATGTGTCACCAGGTTCTTCTTTCCATTGCCCTGAACCAGGCTGGTTCAGAGTTTGCTTTGCCAACATGGATGACAAGACCATGGAAATTGCTTTAACTCGAATCCGAACCTTCGTGCTACAAGATAACGAGGCTGTGGCGCCAAGGAAGAACAACAGGTTCTGGCAAAGCAACCTCAGGCTCAGCTTCCAATCACGACGAATGGAAGACATCATGATGTCGCCGTGCATAATGTCGCCTCAATCGCCTCTGGTTCGAGCCATGACTTAAAAAACGTGACTAACAAAAGATTCTTACTTCTTCTTAGATAGAATCTATAAATTCTTTTCTTGTGAAATTATTTTCATGCCATCTCTTCAGTCTTACCCGCAGAGTGATGTGCATTTTTCCTTCTTTTCACCTGATCAGTGAAAAAAAGATTGTATTTGTGTGTAATGATTTCTCACAAAATAGATTTGAAGAATTTAATTCAATGTTAATTGTTTTACATCAATATGTTTTAAGATCAAAACAATTGTGTATATAAGAAATCCTAATAGATTCATGCATTTCATAAAGAGTCAGAGAAAGCAACTGCAAAGCAATATATAGTAGGTCTCTCTACGACCATATACCAATATTAGACCAGAAGAACGTGGGCTGCGAAAATCTTGTTGAATTTTCATCTTGGAAAACATTATTGTGGTACAGAATTTCCTTTAAAAAACACATGAAAATTGAAAATCGTTTTTGTTCATTGTTCCCTAGTATATATTGTGCACGTGCTGTCATGAGACATGGTGTCTCATCAATTTCTGTTTTGTGTTTCTAAACATTTGGCTTCAAGCATGTTCCTATTTTTCCTTGATGGGCTAGTCTTTTAGAACAACTTTCAAAATGAGTCATACCAGTTTCAGTTCGTAAAGTTTGTAAGAGACTCGTTTATAAGACCTTTTTTTATGAACTATAAGAAGTTTATTTGGAATAAACGATCTTTTGAAAAATAATTTTAAAGCAATTCTATACTAAATTAAAAACTCAAAGTGTTGTGTTTGTTTTCATCGGATTCGAGCCAAAATTCCATAGAATATGAATAAGCTAAACTTGAGCACTATGATATTCGGCTTGACTTAGCTCGTCGGCTTGACTTAGCTCGTTTACACCCATGCCTATGACTCATCACCATGATGTATTAGTCCGGCCCATATCGTTAGTGGGTCGGGCCGGTCTGTTCCTCTCAACACCAGGAAGCCTTACTTTTGATGTGGCCCTTTTCTTCACAAACACTCATTAGGGAGCTGGATATGTTTATTTGTTTAGAAACCTGAATGTTGCCCGCCACCAAGACACTACCGAGAAGTCAACTGTGATGTCATTGATCCCCTTTTTCCAAGCGACAAAAAGAGCAAACTGCCCACCGCAATGGGGATGTTTTGAGAAATCTTTTGCTTGTATAAGCAAATACTGCTCATCAGCATGATAGCTGTGATCAATTCAATAGTACTCATCCTTGTTCTGCTTGTTACAATGTCACCATCTGCTTCACATTAATTTAAATTAATCACTCATTATTTTCTCTTATGTTCCCATCAAAGGATAAAGAACGATGGAGTTGGGATGGATTTGCTTAAACAAACCAAAGATTAGTTAGATTATTGGTAAACAAAAAAACATGAAAAGATGACTTCATCTTGTACACTATTAAGTCCAAGGACCATGGCATGGCACTAGCAGCTACACATATATAAGCATTTTAATGATAATATTAAGGTTTGGCATATATGCGGTCTTCTATTTCTCAACGAGATGTAGCTTAGTGAAAAAGGGCCTAAACTTGCAGACTAGTTGTCTCAGATTCGAACTTCCATTGCACCTTCGCAGTGTGTGTGAGAAAACCCCGCTCTCCCTAAATCATCATAAAGTTGTCTTCTCACTTCATCTAAAAGCCAAACTTGTGCCCTGGCCTATAAATTTGCATTTAACCTCTGCACTAATAGGAGCACTAACTAAATAATTAATTAACATTTCTTTTTGCAGCATATAATTCTGCGACAGAGACATTATTAATTGGAAACTTCACATCATCCAAAAGTTGCCCTTTCAAGTTACCACTTACAAGACTATCTCTTAACTTTTTTCAATCTCAGATTGCTAATTTTAAACACCCCCCCAAAATAAATAAAAACTGTGAGTAACAAGGTAACATTTATAAACTGCTCCGGCTACATTACAGTAAGAAATTGATGGTTAACAGCCATATTGCTACTGGTATATTTGTCATATGAATAAAAAATAAATTGACATGCTTTCATTTGGTTGTAGTTCAAAATGGATGTGGACCAACTGCAAGTCTGCAATTATTTGTTCTTCTTCTGATGTATTGAATTTAACCTGAAAGTACTGAGAATATGTATGACATGCATTTATATGTATAAATACTTGTGAAAAGTACTCAACATAAGCTTTGGTCTCTTCTGGAAGTGAAATTTATTGTTTGCCACCGCCCTTGGTTGTTTTTTGTTTTTTTCTGGGTTTGGAACTGAGTTGTTTGCCACTGCTTGTTCCTGATAAAACACAAGTGGGTTTCTTGATCCCACAGATTTCAAATTAATTATTCCAATATATAAAAAATTACTTGGTAGCATCATTGTCCTTTTTGGATTTTAAAATAAAGCTTCAACTACTTGTCAAAGAAACAAAAGTTGATTTCTTCCCACCTTTTATTTAAACAGATTAAATTGGCACTGCACTAGCAAGAAGTTGAGAGATCAAAACAAACATGAATCTGATAGAGGTTAGGTAAGTTAACTGTGGATAAACAGTGTTCTAAGTATGATTAACTATGTTAGCTTGATCAATTTGCAGCAAACTTGGAAAACCCCAAAATGAATATCAAGCACTACCAAAATGCTTGAAAGTTTCAAACACTTATTCTCAAGCTACTTGTACTACTGTACATACCACAGACTGTTCTTTTGGTTGGCCTCCAATTGGTTCAAAAACATGATTCAGATCAGATGCCTTACCAATACAAGATCAAACTGCATGCCATGCCCACCATCCTCAATTAACTGGCCCTAAATGGCAAAATTAATTTAACATATCACACAAGCATTAGGGTTTTCTTCTGCACTTTGCACACAGTAGTACTTGGTCATGTAAGGATTGTAGGCTTCGTAGGCTTTGACAAGCTCAGCAACTGAGTCTTTCTTCTTATCATCATCCTTCTTGCCTTCATCTTTTTTCTTATCATCTTTCTTTTCTTCTTTTGCTGGTCCAACTGTTAGTATGTCTGTGTGCCAACATTTTCTCAATTTGGCTACCACATCGACCGGGTCTATGTCGCCGGTCACTGTTAATTTCCTCTCCTTCATGTCCATAGCAATAGAGTCAATGCCTGCAAAAATCACAGAACAGAGGAAAAACAGAGTCCAATAAGTGCATGAAATATTAAATTTCAATAAAGTATATATGACTGAAAATTCTCTTGAGTCCAGTCACAATCTGCTACATGGATGCTCCAATATGTACTCAAAATTAAAATAATTGAAAGCATTTGACGTACGTTATGTTCAAAGAATCAAAAGTTCAGATGGAGCCAAAAACACAAAAACTGATCTGCTTAACTAGTTCATACCAGTAAGGCTGGAGACTGATTTCAAGGCCTTCTGCTTTTGCCTGTCATCGTGTAAATCCAATTTCAATACCACCTTCTGCAAAAAGAAAAAGAAATTTCAATCAGTATACGAAAATGGAAGGAACAAAACAATCCTTCTCGGACCAAAAATCAATGCTTTCTTCTGATACCAGTCACCAAAACCATGCATGTTCATAGAGATGGTAAAGTGTTTGAAGTCCAAACAAGAAACAAAATCAGACAAAAAGAAAAGAAAAAAAAGTTGAGAAAAGGATGTTTCATTTTTCTGAAATGATAAAAGGCAGAGGTCTTTAAAAATTAATTACCTATATGATATCAGGCATATCAGATAAAGATATTGCCATCAACCCATGAATCTTTGAAAGGAAATAAATAAATAAAAAACAGAGAGTTGCAGAAAACGCTGCATCAATAAGGAATGAAACTAAAGCATAAAAGATTGGGTTAGAAAGCAAAGTGAGAAACTACACCTTCATTTCAATTGGGTCCTGAGCTCTGACCAAGAACAATAAAATAGTAACAAAAACTAATCAAAAATTGTACTGAGCCAACTGGGCAAAGGGTTATGAGGAGGAGGAGGAGGAAGAAGAAGAAACAGAGAGGAGTCAAGAGGGGAAAAGTCGTGAGGAAGACGGACAGACCAATGAGCCCAAGCCTGCCGCGGGTTTAATATATAAAGCCAACAAACCAAAAGTCAAGTACTTAGAGTTGGAAATGGATGGGAAGGGCTTGCCTTGTTGGACAAGGAACCAATCAGTCGTGGTCCTCGCTCTCGGACTGTTTCCTCTGCGCCTGAATTGCTTGTACTTGTCTACCTACTCAGGCTGTGGGGTGTTGTACGTTTAGGTAGTGCAAGGGATTGTGACCTTTCGTCGTGACTTAGGGTTTGGGGAAATATATCTCTATGTTTTGTTTTTTTTTACTTTCTATTATTAGTTGATCTCATCTCATTATTGGAGCAAGAAGCTAAATTTGTTTCAAATTTTTGAACTCCATAAAGAATAGGTGTGTCTACGAGTAGGCCAATTTTTGGTGGTCCTCTCCTCTATCATGCATTGTCTATTCTAATTTTTCTTTTAATTTCATGATTTATGTAAGTTACAAAAGAAATTGAATTATGATAGCGAAAACATCACACATTTCATTAAGTTAGATCCTTCTCTCAATAATGCCAAGTAGATAGTTCTTTACATGCAATGCAATGATTTCCTTTCTCTTATAAACAAATTACAGTTTGACAGGTGTATAAAATTTGTGTGTGTGTGTGTGTGCGCACGCTCATTTTAGATGAGTCAATTATATACATATCTTATTTTCACGTTTTCCTTTGAAACTTATATTGAGAAATGATCAACGTTTTCTTTTGAAACTTATACTGAGAAATGAGAAAATTGAGTCAATTCAGTAATGAGATGCAAGTGCACGAGACGACTGTGTTCAGTCAATCAAATCATCTTAAAACCTATGCTCCAAGGAAGAAGAAATATAAAATAAAAAAAACGTTTAATACTCTAGGCAGGATTATTTCAACAAATTCTACTACTCTAGAACCATCCGGGTTCATAGCAAAAGCATGGAAATGAAAAGTCAACATAAGAATTTATGTCTAAGAAATGGAAAAGAGAGGGAGGAACCAGTCTCGGGCTGACAGACACTAACAACAACTATTTAAAATAAAATAAAAAATTTCCAACTTGATAATATCCCATCAGATAATTAATATTGCCTCCTAAAATAAAGATAGCAATTTGGATATCGATGGCTACTGTCATCTACTCCACAATATTTTTTTTAATTTTATATTTTTCACTATTTAAACATATGCTTTTAATTATTTAATTTAGTTTTATTTTATTTTTCTGGTCAAATATTATAATTTAGTTAGAATAACCGAACGCCCGCCACCAACGTTTCCACATACATGATAAGCACTGATGTCATCTCCCTTATTTTAAACATAGCATCCATTAAATCTAATGATTTAGACCGTAGTATTTGAAGGTTATATTTAAATTCATGAGTTCGATATAAGAAATTTTTCTGTTTGATGGTAACACCAAGCGGATAAATTTTGTCGCAATTGATTGCTATTGATGAGTATTCAGAAGAATTTATCCATAGGGTAAACTCCAGTTACTTTTACTGCCTCTAAATTACAGTCAATTTATTATGCAAAGAACATTGACTGTATACAGATAGCCGCATGACTTATTCCTAAAGCACTAACCAGGTAAAAAACCTGTCTAACATAGGAATTATACAACCTCTCTTTCTCTGCATACTCCTCGATTATGCAACTCTGTCTACACCAACTACCTCAAATTTCACCCAAGTGGGGGAAGGCTTAAATAAAATGAAGCATGAGGGCATCTAAACAGCTTTTGTCCTCTACCTAAACATCTGTAGATGCAAAACTCTTTCGGGTTTTGATTAACAGTACATAAACAAGCTGCTCTTTTCCTTGCTATACTGCATCTTTCAGCCTATAACGATGACCCGGCAATCTCTAGAGCTTCCTCAACTGAAGATGCGTTCTGAAGCTTGGCTTTATCAACAAGAGGCTGGCTCCTTGCAAGTTTCGGAAGGAGTTGAAATTCCTTGACAACACAACATGAGGTGTTAGGGCCATACAGGAAAAGATATGCTTGTAATTACAGATAGTGTGATAGTTAGTTGAATTATTGGCAGTCTTTTCTGATAATGTACAAAATTTCAGAAGAAAAACTCTCACATAATCCATTTTGAAAACTAATTCATGCATCTGTTTCTTATCATTACGACTCCTCTATCATTACTGCTATCCAAAAGCTTGGCCCCCAACGACATGGTCAGGGTTCAAGCCCCAGCCCTGTTCCTTGTCTAGCAAAAAAAGAGAGTAAAACATAACAAAATGTACCTCAGGACTTCCGCTCTCAAGAAGAACACCCTTCAATTTACCTGAAGCACAGTATGAATAAACTTTTCATTTCAGCTGTAATTAAAAAAAATAACAGTGTGGAAGACAGAGAGATTGTTTACCAGAATCTATCCAGAAAGTAGCAATCTTGGGATCAAAATTACCAATTTCAATGGTCTCTCCAACTGTTCAATAAAATGACAACAGTGAGAAAAAAAAAACACCATACAAATTAGAGCCAATAAAATTGCAAGCATCACAGATTCTTACCATTGTCCCCAAAAAATTGCCACCAAATTTTCCTGGGGCTTCCTTCATACTCAAATACCCTCGAGTAGAAAGATGGGAGATAATCATATCTGGATTTTTGTGCAGCAACACAAATCATCGAGAAGGAAGTTTCAGCACAAGGCAATGAAGAAAAATGAAATTCATCTTGTATTCTAAAAGACTAGACTACAAATATAGAGAGGCAAACATACATGTCAGTTTGTGCACTCAGTAAAGCTTTAACGCAATGCTGTGCAGAACGACGAGCATGATCTACATGTTCAACTCGTGCTATACGGTTATACATCTGTTCAGTGGAACACATTTTCTTTCAGAATTCAGATAAGAAATACTTTTCTGCTTAATTTAAATAAAGTTATACCTTCAATGGGAATGCTGCAACATCTCCCACTGCAAAGATTCCAGGTACGCGCGTCCGGAACAGACCATCAACCTTGGTTTTCAAAGTACAAAACAACAATAAAAAGAAAATAGACATTCTACTTGAACTAATCCTGGCTATCAGACTTTGAAATTATTGTTGTTCCAAGTTAAATTTCTATATTCAGGATTCTAAATCCTGATATGTTTAATATGAACAGAATAAAGTTAATCTGGCATGTAAATCTGGGTCTATCTATCTAAGGTTGTGCACGATACATAATACAGTATATATGTCGATATTATATGCTCAAAAAAAAAAGAAGGAAAATGTCATTTGTGTGTCACAACTTGTGGCAGCATAAATTTGGATATGCACCTGTATACCACCAACACTGGACTCCAAGCCCACCCTTTCAAAAGGACTGACAGCAGGTTTTGCGCCAATACCAATAATTACCTGCAAAAAGGAAAGAAACAGAACAGAAAGTATTCCAATTTCATGAACACAAAACTTGAAAATCTTCATTTATTATCCAAGATGAATGGGGAAGGTGACACAATGATGAAAAAACCCTGACAGCAAAGGATGTGTAGGAACAGAAACTTACTGTGTCTGCTTCTATGGTAGATCCATCGTCAAGCTTAACATATGTTACACGTCCATCAACACCAGCTTCTAAATTTTTAATTGAGGCACCCTGGTCGACACTTAAATGAGCTCAATAATCCAGGTCGAATGGAAATTATCACATAGTATATCTGTCAAGCTTGCAAAAGTGGAGAGAGAGAGAGAGAGAGAGAGTACCTTCAAGAATTTAACACCATTCTGTTGGTAGAATTCTTCATATCTCCGGGCAAGTGAAGGAGTAAACAGCCTTTGCAAAAGATAATTTTCTGGAAATACGATCTTCAAAAAGAAATATATAAAAAAAAATAAGAGAAGAAAAATGTAGATCCTAATTTTCCATATTTAAAACTTTTTTCACTTCATGAACATTTTTGTTATATCATCCGAAGAAACATAAAAAGGACCAAGTTGAATATAACACACACAGTTGTATCAAGGTTCCAGCCAATAGCAGCTGCAGCAACCTCCATACCAATATAACCACCACCAACAACAACCACCTTTTTTGCTTTCTCCTGGAAAAGAATATGCGAAATTTTACTGAAAGGAATATGCTACTAGTCCAAACAACAAACCAAACCTCAATAAAACATAGTTCTACAAGAAAGCATGTAACCAGGTATTAATTGACTAAAAGAAAGTTATTGAACAAATTAAACCTCTTAAAATAAATTTACAAGGTTTGCACTTCGTTTATCCAGGGTCTGCATAACTTACCATTTAACTGAATGCTACAAGTAAATAATTGATAATTAATGAAATGAAGGGAACAACAACTACTACACTCCTAAAGCAGATATAGTGTCAAAATATGCATGTAATACACAAGCTTCATAAGACATCGAAAAAGCAGAATAAACACTATGACTGAACATGATAGTGTACTGCAGCGTAGAAAGCAAGCACACTTGCGTTATGTCAATCAAGTTTGCCTTGAAGTGCCAAATGACACTCAACAAAACAATACAGCTAAATCGTCAAACAGTATACACTTGTGTAAATGACGTGGGACTTCTCCATTAATCTCAGACAATATCCAACAGTTGCATTAAAAGTTTAAAGAGGTAGATCTATTTCATTGTTCCATATGCACTTCATTTAGTAATTGCAACATGGAAAGAAACTAAAAACAAATTAATCTCAAGCTTACCAGTGAAGATATTAGTGCATCAGCATCTGCAACATCCCGGATATAATGAACACCAGGTAGGTTTCCTCCAATTTTCTCCGGTAACCTGAAACCATTGTCAAGGAAGCAGCTTTGCTTTAGTTTAGCTATGTACAATCTATCAGCACTTATAATTCATATAAACTAATTAGTAACTGTCAAAAATTATCTAAACCCACCTTGAGGCTGTACATCCTGTGGCGACTATCAGTGATCCATACTTAAGCAGTTTGCCAGAATTTGTAGTCAGGGTCTGCTTTTCGATATCAATATTTGAAACCAGATCTTCATAGAACATCTAAATAGAAAGTTGAAAAAACGCAACAACATTGTAGCATTACATTTGCACCATTGCAAAAAACTAACTTATAAAGCAGTTCCAAAAATTGGGAAAAATGCTAAGAAGAGGAATAAAAATAAAAATTTACCTCTATCCCATTTTCCTTATACCAGTCAGGTGTTTGCCTCTCCCCACCAGATCCAACACAAGTATGAAACCCCTATAACAATAATATTTCAAACTCTAAACTCCATAACATTACCATAAAGACCATTATGTCATATTTCAGAAAATACTCAAAATTCATAGACTCAAGTGTGATTTCAGCTTACAGGTAATCGTGCTGGCTTCTTATCTAAAGGGAACAAATATCCTTTCGTCAGGGCTGGACGCTCATAAGGAGCATGGGCCTGTTCACAAAACCCACCAAAACTTCAATAACAATAACCAAATAAAAAATTTCAAAAAGGATGGGAAATTTGATTTCACTACCTCTTTGGATACGATCGCAAGGCGTCCATCGGCCATTCCGTGTTCGACGAAAGTCCTTGCCGCATAGCCAGCCGCATTGCCACCACCAACAATCACAAACCTGCAAAGACAAAGAGTTCCACAAAAAATTTAAAAACCGGTGCGAAATTTCAAGCTGAAAAGACTGAATTTTCGAATGACTCACTCCCGGTTCTCATTGGAGAAAGATGAAGACGAAACGACGTAGCTTCTGTGGAAGGTTCTGAATCCGATTGAAGAAGAGCGGTGAGCTGCTGGGGATTGATGAGGGAACCAGAGAGAAACGGAGTGCTTCAAGCACACAGAGTTGGCTAGGTTAGCCATTCGTCTGCGAACTGTAGCTTGCCAAGCAAGAAAGAGAAATGAAATTAAAGAAAATTAGGGATTCTACAACGACGATCAAGATTGAAGAAGGTAAAATGGAGATGAGAGTGAGCGTGGGGTTTGATTTTGTAGAGCTCGAACCTGAAGACATTGGGAACTGAGAGTGGCTTTGTTTTCAGATTTTTTTCTGTAATTAAATTAATTAATTAATTATTGGTGGGTGGCTCTTGAAAAGATCCAAAGGTCAGTGAGGGAGAACTGTATGCTGGCGGGTGAATCGCTGGCTTCAGAAGGCACTGCATTAGCCATGGAGGACGTTTCCAAATGTCTGGGGAGTGATACGGCGCTGTTTTGCTTGTGCATAAGTTATGTGTTGGAAAGTTGGAAACCAGTAAATTGCTCGACACGTCGTCGTTTGGTTCTGTCCACATAATTTGTTCGAGAACGTTCCACGTCTCTACATGCCGACAGTATTGTTTGATTTGTTGAGATTAATGAATTGTCATTTGATTTATAAAATACAAAAAATCTAATGCTATACGTACCAAATTGGTTTCTCCTGAAGCCAAGTGAAGCTTTCATTTACAAATAAGTTGTTTAGACCTAGATTTTTTCGAGGTGAAACAGAAAAGGGTGGGGCCTCTTTTCGTGAAATTTAAAAGTTAGAATTGGGTTTGGTCCAGTCTATTTAATCAATTTCTTAATGGATCTTGAGGAAGCAAGCCCTTCTACACAAATGATTCAACTCGACCCATTTAGTCAAGCTCTGAGGTTCAAGAAGTTGTCTCGACCTAATCTGAAAGGGAGTATGTTCACTGAGAAACAAGTTTATGATACGGAGTCCTTTCGGAGACATTCGATAAAGTTGGAACGATACAGAGAAGATTAACATGGCCCTTGAACAAGGATGACATGCATAAATCGAAAAATATCCCAATTTTTTACCTGCAAAAGAGTGTTGGGGTGGTTCAAGGTCAAGTAGCTCATGTGTTGGCATTGTGGTGCTTGTGGCAGGAGGGTTTGTATTCAATTCTTGCTGATAGCGAGGATGAGGCATGCCTTAGCTCGGGGAATTGAAAATGTTCCCTTGTGTGTGGCCCGCAATGGGGGATGCTCCATTCAGTTTTAAGGGGGATACCACTGTTTCCCCTTTAAGGATTTTGAGTTCACAAAAAAAAACAAAAAATTTATGACACGGCCCACGAAAATAAGCCGAAGTGCTCCTCAAATGCAATTTCAAAATTGTTTTTATTTCCTTAGGATTTCATGTAATCATATAATCAAGATCTTTGTTCTTCAAAGTTCTTGAGCACCATCCATTGTAGTCAATATATCAACAAGATTTTCTTTATTACACTTCAAATTTTTTCTTGAGCACCATTTGCCTCACCAAAAATCCCTAGTTTTCTAAGTATCTATCTGCCTAAGTATTATGGCTGCCGACCTCGACGCCCTAAGCTATAATTTGTAAAAGCCTTGTTGCCAAGGTAAAAGAACCAACGGCTGAGAGGTGTTCTTTCCTCACCCACAATCGTTTGATTAGAAATCAAGATCCAACCCACCAATTACATGCACAACCACTGAGGTCATCACGTTGGTACGCCTCACATCCTTCCACATCCTAAGAAAGACGTCAGTTGCTCCATTTTCTCGGCAGGTTGAATATTACTTTTCTTTTTATTACCTTAATTAATAACAAGAGGCCGAAAGAATTTGAGATCAACAATCGTGTATTGATATTGATATGTCTCAAAGACACATGTCAAATGGTGTGGAGAGAACATACAGGGGGATTATATTACAAGTTTCTCTTACTCTCATAAGAGAAATGTGGTTGATAATGTATACAACTAAATTTATCCCAATTTCTTATAGCTAGGTTTCAAGACCAAACCCAATTAAAGCACCCCCCATATCTCACTCAAATCACATAGTTTGTCCTTTAGCTAAGCCTTAAAAATGGAATTAAAAGTTCGATTTCCCCTAAAAGCCATATTAATCTCTGATTTTGATTTTCCCTAAAAGCCATATTAATCTCTGATCATTGTGACAAATATATAATCCTAACACCAACAAATTTAATTCTCTTATGTATTGAGGGAAATTCTTATATATGACATCTCAGACCACGTAACACTACTCTCATAAAGACTAGAGCTGCTTATAATTTGGTATCATATGATATGACCCACTCGTGATACCATCCTTGTGAGTGTGATGCCGTATACACCAGTGGCACAAAAGAATCGCTATTGCATTCAAATCTTTGTTGCCTTCACTTTGCAGTAGGAATATCTGTCAGTTGGGGTGGCTGCCATAATATATTCCAATGCTGTTAATTAACGGCCATTATGCTCTATCAATGGGGACAAAGGAAAACCAAATCCCCGCTCTTCTGCAACAATCTAACCTATCCTTGAGCTCTGCATGGACCAAAATGGCAGAAACCAAAATCCAGGAAATAGCAAATAAGAACAATAGTTTGCACTCATGAATCAAAAGTTGAATCAAAAGTTTGCAGCTAAGCTTTCCACTCATGAATCAAAAGTGAGTTGGTGGGTCATACGGGGAATGTGAAACTGCAATCAGTAAGAGGCCTCAAAAGTCACAGGCTTTGCTCTTTTACATGCCAAAAAACCCGAGTCACAGACAGGCTGGCCTAGCAAATATGTCTTCTTTACTTTATATATGCTGTGTGTTGGTTCCTCCAAGTCACCATAAATCTTCTAATGCCACAAATGACCCTGAAGAAGTTATTTGTAGTAAAAACCAGGATGACCTAGCATTTTGGCCAGCAGTACTGTAACTTGGTCTGCGGTTTGTTCCTGTGAAACAAGTGGCACAGATGACTGCCAATCATAGAAGTTGTCTTTGCCCCAATTGCGGTTATACCTTTTCACTTTCGGTTGGTAGTTAAAGGGCATCATCTTATCTTCAAGACTTTTTAACTATGATTTGACGTCTCCAAAATTGAATATTTTTCAAGTGTTTGGTGAAAGCAAAAGCAAAAGCAGAAACTGCAGAACCCTAGCAATCAGGAACTTGAGGAACAAATATTGACAAAGGAGAAAGAAAAAGAGAATTGAAGAACCCAAATAGAAAAAGAGAAAACACCAACTTTAATTGGGTATGTACATTTTCTCTTTTCAGTTAGATTTTCTGTACCCAAATAACCAACCAAGAACACAAAGAAAGAAAAACAGAGTAGATAAGCAAAGCATACTTCAGCACATTCTGTATAGGCTGGCTGAAGCACTTTGGCTATTAGGCTATGTATAATCCTACCAAAATGAACCCTTCTAATAACTATACTCTAATTCACATTGCAAGACCCAAAAAAAACTTCATGTTCTTGGCTCATTGAGCAAATTTGAAACTACGAACAACATTGCAAAATTCACCTCCTTCAATAAATTGAACTCTTCGATTGTTGTTCGTCTTTGACTAGTCAGGACCCAAGTTTTGATCTTTACATGACGGGCGCGGAGGCTTTGCCGCCTTGGTCCAAAACATCAAGCACCTCAGACCTGCTCCTCACCACCCTGTGAAACAACTCTCTGATCTGCTGTTGCAGAGGCACCAAACCCTCCTCCATTTTCCTGCAAGTCTCCGCCAACTCCGCCACCTGCGCCGCCACCTCCTCCAGCTTCTCCGCCTCCGCGGGGAACTGAAAAGAGTCCGAAAACTCGATCAAACTCTGCCCCAATTTCTCCATCTTCTGCATCTCCTCGAGCAAGCCAGCCGAGCCCTTCTTCTCCTTCTTCTTCCACTCCTCGCTGATTTTCTCCTGGAGGCCGATCATGGCCTGAGCCCACGCCAAATTCCTTGGCACCGGAAAATGCGTCATCAGCCCGTTTCTCTCCTGGCAGGGGATCGCCGTCACCAACATCCACATCACAAACAGCATAATTGTGCTCATTATGTAAACCGGCTGGGCCAACCCAGAGGCCTCATTGCCTTTCGGAGCCACCAGATTGCTCGACATCGCCTGAATTTGCTTGGCGGCGGACCAGCCTTTTGACATTCCCCAGGACAAAGCCCGAAAATGCCCCACAGCCCGCTCTTTATTCGGGGCAGAAACGCCACTCCTGCGACCGAAAGACCAGCTTCTTTCGGTGGCTTTGTTTCCACCCCCTTCTTTGTCCTCCACGGCCATCCCGATCACCAGCGCGCTCAGCGCCTTCTTCGCTCTCCGAACCTGGCCATCCCCAATCGGCCTCTGCTCCAGAGCAGAGACCGCAATCTCAGCCAGCTTCTGGAAATGCCTGACGGAATCGACCCCGTGCGAGACCGCATTGCAAATGTCCAACGCTTTGACAACGCGGTCCAAGAACTCGGGGACGAGACGGTCGAGTGGGGGCTTGGAAATCTGAGATGGGTCTCGACCCATCAGCAGAACAGCCTTGAACTCGGCCTCGCAGCAGAGAAAAACGTCGAGCAGCTTCCGGACCCATGCAATTGATAGCATCGGGTCGGAGGGGAAGTCTTCCGAGGGAGATAAGAGGTCGGAGAATCGATCAGCGACGTGCTTCTGGAAGTGTTCGAGGTCTTCGAGCTCTTGCTCGTGGTTGCCTTCCATGGAAACCACCTGGTTTCTTCGGATGCTGATTCGGTTCAGAAACGAACCCTGGTTATCTGTGGCACCCATTTTCGGGATTGTTTTCGTTTGCTGGTGTGTGTGTTCGTTTTTTCTCTCCTGGAATTAAATTTGAAGAATTGGAAAGGGAAAAAGAGAGAAATGAGAAACAGAGAGAGAGGAGAGAAAAAGGAGAAACGGAGAGGGGTAAAAATTCGAAAGATAAGGGGAGTCGGGTGGTTTTGCAGTTATATATGGGGCGAAATAAATCTATGGCTTGGTCTGGGGCGAGACCGTTTCTTGTTCCTTTTTGTAGACGCTGACTAGGAATATTGTTCCAAGACTACCCTTCACTGTTTCCTAGAATTACAAAACAAAACCAATTTGCTGCTTTAAATATGGAAGTAAAATTTGATTTGCTAGTTTTTAGTTTTTACAAATGAATCTTGATCGAAAAAAACCGCAGTATTAGCATGTGAGAAGATGGAGTTTGGCTTTGATTACTTCAACTTGGGTTGTGTTTCTCTGCATCTATTTACCGGCTATCTTATTTTTTTAAGTTGCTGTTCAATATTGTTTTCAACTTTTGCCTCAATATACAATGATTTTAATTACTTGAAAAAGATCTCATTATGAAATATATGCAGAATAATAATACTGAGGATGGATGATGAATCTGTAAGAGGAGCAATGACAGAAAGAAAAAAGAAGAAGAGAGATAAAGGCAACAGAATTTTAGAACAAGTTTCAATAACGAATGTGCGAGTGGTGGTTAAAAGACTAAGAATTCCTTTGTAATTATTTGTTTATGTAATATATTAATAGATTACGCACAAAGTGCTTCGATTTTACTCTTCTCAAACAGTTGATGGATTAGTTTCAAATTTAGTCAAGTCTTTGGATGAAGATTACATACACATTGTGTTGTCATCAAGGAAGCATGTATCTATGGCCCATTGGAGGCAGATGCCATCAATTAATTTTTTTCCTTCAGAGAAAAATAAAATAAATTGGCTATATTATTTTAGGTTACTGTGTGTAAAAATACATGTGTACATATTCTTACAAAATGTTCGCCTTCCTATATAATTAATTTCTAAGGTATGGTGTTAGCAAAATGGGGAAGACAACATATTTGGTAGCACGAATTATTCCACATGCATTTAAAAGATCCTAAATTTTTTCAGCAATTATCAATTGGTTTTAAACACAAATGTAAAATTTCTATTTCGGTTACTATGCTACTCTATCAAATAAGAGGAGAGAGTAATCTTCCAATGTGCATTTCTAAACTATCTATGATTTCATTTTAGTTACAAGCTATCTGTGATCTTTGATTTGACCAAGTGTTTACAACTATTTCATTATTTTTCATGTATGGCACCATCACCAAGTAATGGCATTATAAGTTGAATTGCTAAAATTAATATAACAACTTAATTAGCTGACACGTGTTATATATGATTGTAAATTCAGAATAACCCAAAATAGATAAAGCTTGAAAAAAAAAGTTATAATAATACAAATAAAACCCTCACAAATAAGAAGTAAAAAATTCTCACAAAAGGAGAGGTAAAAACTACACAAGAAAATCCAAAAAGTCTATGCAACTTATTCTAAATATAAAGAAACCACAACATAAATAGTGGTACAGATCTGACACCTAGATGTATGTGGAGATTCGATACCAAGATGCTTCTGCTTGTAACGAGTATTGGAAAATCATTATAAAATGAAAACAAATAGGTGAAACCTTATGTCTCTGAAAATTGGAGAAAAGAGGATAAGAGGAGAGGGGAAGTAGAGAGGAGGGGAGCGGAGAGGAAGAATAATGGCTTTTTCCCCCTCAAATTGAAAACGGCCGTAGAGTGTTTTTTGAGAGATATAGGGCTAAGATTTTTTCTTTGAATATTTGTTCAAAATATAAATAAACAAATATATTAAAGAACCAAAATTCTTGGTTTCTCTTGTCTCTATCAAGTCTAGCATCTAATTTGATGAATCAAATATATTCATTAGACTAATGGGAAAAATTGCATGTATGTATAATGGCAGTTTAGAGATTTACGTTAAAACTAAGGGCAAGAACGTTAGATGGTGATCCATTCATCTAAAGGAGTGCTGAGTCAGCAAACGGCGATGATGTACGTACGCGTTGTTCCGCGACAGATAGACAGCGATCGGTCTAGTCCGATAATGCCAAAAAAGAAGGAGGAAAAAGTAAAAGCCCACTTTGACCGGGTCTTGTCCTCCTCCTCCTCCTCTTTTGGCCGTTTTCCGATTCCCTACAACGCTTCTGCACGATCCACATTTGCTCCCTCCCTTGCTTTCCCCACCTTTTTATTTGCCTAAATATCTGGAATTTTTTTGGATGGTACATAATTTCTTTTGCTTTTGCCTTCAAATTTGTAGATTTTCAGATAAATATTGTACTAATTTACACTTTTTAATTATTTAATTAATTTATTGATTATTGGTATTCATATTAAAAATGAGTATGTGTGTCAGTTATGTTATTGTTCATGATCACCTGAAACAATTACATTCTGTGGCAGAGTTAGTAAATTGTCTTTGGGGCCAGTACTGTAATTATAAGGTTTTATAGTTTTATATTTTAACTGATATTGCAACAGGTATTTAAAGGTTATTGGCTTTTACATGGACTCAGGGGGACCACGACAACTACAAGCCTGTATGTTACTCCGATGTTGATTACATTGATACGATGACAAGATACAATTCTAAAACCAATTTTTACTCAATTTTTTATTATTATTTAAGAGCAACTACTTACAACAAAACTTAAACCCAAATGAACGTAGAAGATGGGTTTCTTAAACTGTCACATATAGTAAAACATCACTAAATGGATGTAGTGGGTGGCATAATTAGTGAGGTATTGATGACGCACTAGGTTTAAAAGTGATGAATAGAAATTACACTTCAATCTATAATTTATCTTCTCCTAGACATATTGCCTATTCAATTTCTCAAAAGACATCATGTGCTGAATTTCTTGAAATTAGGACCACCGAATATTGAGAAGAAAAGAAGAAGAAGAAGAAGTTGTTTAATGAGTAGAAGACCAAAATTAGATGGAATATTTGCCAAAAGTGAACATGTTTTGCCAAGCAAAGAGAGCATTCAATTGGGCATGCACCACGTGTAGTTTTGAGAGAGAGAGAGAGAGAGAGAGAGAGAGAGAGAGAGAGAGAGAGGGAGCCATCCTGATTGCCCTAGAGGCATTAGATTAGATTATTGAGGTCAAATTTTTTGGATAAAAAGATTATTAGGATAGATAGGGGGGTTGCCCTATCTTCGTCATGATGATATTTGATGGCAATGGCATTGAATCGTTAATTGTGGCGTAAAATGAGACAAAAAGTGATGACCAAATTAAGGAAGTGATTAAGAAATTAAGTTAACATTAACATTAAAAAAAAGAGATGAGGTGATTAAGACACCGGCAACTTATCTTGGCATGGTCAACAATTGAATCTTAAATAGTTATACCTTGATAATTAGGATGATCCACTAGGGATGACAAAAATCCCCATAGGGGCCGGTCCTCGTCGGGTCCCCGATCCTAACGGGGGGAGATTTCGGGGCTAAATGGGTATCGGATACGAGGATCCACAAACTTGAAAAATCCCCTACGGGTATGGGGAGGGGATGATATTGGCGTCCCCATCCCTGAACCCAACCCGAAAATATATATATTTATATTTAAATAAATAAATAAATTATAATATTTATGTTTAACCCTAAGTTAACTTCCGTCTCCTAATTCTTCCTAATTTTCTATGGAATTTCATATTGATGTGATTTTAAATAGTTGAGTTGAACTTTATAGTTAATTTGGATGTGTTGAATGATAATTTAATATGAAACTTAAATGTTAAAATGTATGATAAATATTTTTTTATGCAAAAAAATCGGGAATTCAAGGCGGGTATGGGGGATAGTCCCCCAACGGGGACGGAGACGGGGATTCCCCGAAACCAAATAAACGGGGAAGGGTTTGGGGACGGGGGCGGGGATGGAGAACGGGAATGGAGATGATATTGTCATACCCGGCCCCTACCCGACCCGTTGCCATCACTATGATCCACAAACTCCCTAACCCATATTTCCCTAACCCATATTTCATAATCTAAAAAATTATTACATGGTTGGATTAATTAATCCTAAGACTCCCCCATCATATCATGTGTCACTTTAACATGCAGTTTACCATGAAAAACGGCGATCCGTCAGAAATATTTTAATTGTCTTGCTTTTTTTTTTTTTTTTTGGTTGAGAAATTCTATGATTGCATTCATAATTCAGTTAAAAAAGTCACTAGCCACAAAGAGCCAATTCAAACTAGCCACAAAAGAGCCATTATAATAACGGAGCGGTCTAATATTAAAATTAAGACAATCTGGTGTGTCTCCACTAACGATTAGGTAGGATCGAAGAAATTCTGGCATAGGCATCCCAACTAAGATTGCAAACTTATAATAATAATAAAAAGATAAAGTTTGAAAAATCAAGCCATAACAATACAAATAAAACTCTCACAAATGAGAGATGAAAAGCTCTCACAAAGGAGAGATAAAAAGCTCTCACAAAAGAAGAGGTGAAAACTACACAGAGAACCCAAAGAGTCTCTGCAACTTATTCCAAACATAAAGAAATTGCAAAAAAGATGGTGATGGAGATTCGACGCCAAAATGCAGGTGAAGATCCGACGCTGAGCGACAGCCGCCGATAATGATTGGATGAAAATCATAACAAAACTAAGACAAATAGAGAAAACTCTCTGTCTCTGAAAATGGGGGAAGAGATGAAAGGAAGAAGAGAAGAGGGGAGAGGGGGGGAAGAACAATGGCTTCCTCCCCCTCAAAGTGGAAAATGCTCTAAAAGTGTGTTTTGGGAAAAAGAGGGCTAGAGTTTTTTGGGAGAATCCTGAGTGAGTCTGCTTCTAAAAGCATCATTCTTTTTTCTTTCTCTTAATTGTCTTGTTTAAATATGAGGTTTTGATTAATTAAAGGTTAGTTTTGTTATAGTAACTAATTTGTATAGTTAGTCATCTAAAATTATTTTATTAGGCCACCAAATATTTAATTAGGATTAAGAAATTATATCAAGCCATATCATCCCGCTCACTCAACAGACCCACTAATAGCTAATTGAGTAATATTTTTTTTTGCCGAAAGCTAATTGAGTAATATAAATAGGATAGTTTGTTGCTTTGCATAATAATCTGTTACAAACATAAATATCTTAATATTTGGCGCGTGAAACGGTTAGAAACGGTTATTTTAAAGAGATTAAAATTAATGAATTAGATTTTAAAAAAATATTTCATTAATTTCAATCATAATTAATTAATGAGTAACTCACCAACCCTCATGACATGGGAATCTTTGTCTTCTTCTATCACAATGGCAAGTTGATTTTTTAATTAATCACCACCTTTTGTGGATCCGATCAGTCATGCCAAGCACCACTTGTTTGACTACTTGGCAATTGTTGGTGTGGAGATAAATAAACAAAAAATTATTAGATACTAATTCAGTAATTATCCAATTAGCAACGGAGTACTAACAGTAAAACTTCAACTCTAAAAATTTGGAATTTGTTACGTTTTCTAATATTAGAAAAATAAATACTACTAGACTAACAGCTAGTTGCAAACATGCGTCTTAAAAACGCAACTACTATAGGACTATAGCATAAAAAGACTTAGCATCAGTCTATTTATAATTTGTAATTTGGCCTTATGTCCATAATTAGGTAAGATTCATAGAGGTTTCATGACAACAAATGTAAAGCGAAAGTGTCCAAAGAAAACCGTGTTAGAATCCATGTGTGAGTCAACTCATGAGGTTCGAACCGCACTTCAATTCATGAGATCACTTCAGTTGCTAATTAGCATGCCGTATGTTTGATATGGTAAACCCAAAACATTTCCTCTCTAACTAAGTTTTGCACGACCAAATTTAAATCCATATTTCGCTTTTGGGTCATGACTTTGTAGTGATGGGCCATGCTAGCTTACTAGGTTTTTGGGCCTAAATATATGGATTTTTTTATGAGTCTTCAAAATTTGTAGATTTTCAGATAAATATTGAGTCAAACAACATGGGTCGAATATTTTTTGATATATTTTTGTTTTTTAAAAGGAGATATTTATAATACAATATGTAAACTCTAGTAGGGTCATACAAGGAAACAAATAAAAAATCTAATTACACAATATTTATACAAAAGAGAAAAAGAGGATTATGAAATTATATCAAGTCCTATAATCCTGCTCACTCAACAGGCCCACCGATAGCTTTTTTTTGTTGAGAAATTCTATGATTGCATTCATAATTCAGCCAAAAAAGTCAATAGTCACAAAGGGCCAATACAAACTAGCCACAAAAGGACCATTACAATAACGAAACGGTCTAATATCAAAATTAAGTAATATCAAAAGGGCCACAAAAGGCCCACCGATAGCTAATTGAGTAATATTCTTTTTGCCAAAAACTAATTGAGTAATATAAATGGTATATATATATATATAGTTTGTTGCTTTGTACAATAATCTGTTACAAACGTAAAAATCTTAATATTTGGCGCTTTAAATGGTTAGAAACGATTATTCTGAAGAGATTAAAATTGAAGTAGAGAAAACAGTGTTTGAATTAGATTTAAAATTAATGTTTCATCAATTTCAATCGTAATTAATTAATGAGTAACTCACCAACCCTCATGACATGGGAATCTTTGTCTTCTTCTATCACATTGGCAAGTTGATTTTTTAATTAATCATCGCCTTTTGTGGACCCAATCAGTCATGCCAAGATTTTATAGAGGGGATACAAATTTGGGAACAGCAGATTCGGACTCCTTGATAGATAAGAGAGATAACATTTGTCAAATTAAGAGTTTGTTTGGTACTATTTCAATTAAAAGCAATTTTTGGAGTGTGACCGAAAAACTTGAAAGTGTTTCTGGGTTATAAACACTTTATGAAGAACCACTTAGGAAGCACTTAGATTTTTATAAATTTTTTGATGTGCCTGTAACAAAAGTACTTACGAGCATAAACTCTTATAAGCTGAGGTGTTCAGTACAAAACCAGTCCCAAACATTTTAAGTCGACGTTGATCTAGCTAAGAGAGACGAACCATTTCTTTCAATGCAAAAATGGTAAGTGTGGGTCCCAATCATAGTTCGTTGCTGTCTAAAAGTCAAGTATGACAATATTTTTCCCTTTCAATTCCTCTTAAACTTGCTTTTCAAAGATGACCAATTGATTATACATTAGTTTCAAAGTTTTGTGTTGCGATCCGTCCAAGCAAAAGCCCTCTCAATATTATTGTCTCCACACAATTCACATTTCAATTTCCATAGGGTAGTGAATTTGCATCAATGAACAGAACATACCCTTTTCGCTTTCACTCTCTAGCTTTGATATCCATCGATCTCTGTATATACTTGTGCATCTATATCTTACCTTGCTAGCTATAAGGCGTCAAATTGAAGCACCATACAAAGCAAGGAACTACCTAGCGTCATGTTCTAACTGTTCTTGTATATTGTATAACAAGCCTCCTGATCAGCCAAAATGTTGTCGGTGCAACGTGCTTGTATGGCTGACCATACTGTATTGCGTGGCTGATTTTAATTGGTACTTCAATTAAAGGATCCTTCAAATAAATTTATTTGAGCACCACCTATATAGATTATGCATCAAATTTTATTCATCCGGCCATCTAGAATGTAACAATTTGAATAGAATATGTAATCACTTTAGTATATATATTTGTTGGAAAAAAAATCATGCTATTTCATCACAACTAGATATCTTAGTTGACAATTCGAAAAAATAGATTTGGACATATACCTAGCTGGGTTGAAAAATATTGTGGTATCAGATTTGTCGGTGCGTGATGATTAATCCCATGTAAATAAATGCGATCGGATTGAAGAAAGAAGAAGATTGACATATTTTGTGAGGGTGATTATTGACCCATGCATGATTGAGTTTTCCAAGTAATGATACGATTAAGGCAACTAAGCTAGCTGCTATAGCTAGTTAGAATCATTAAGTCCGGCCGGTTGAGTGTAACGAATCTCCACTTCCTTTTCAGCGCATGTCGACAAGTAATAGTTTGAATAACTTGAACTCAGACATTTTGGACAGAAATGGCTAGTTGGAAATTTAACAAAAACCCAAGATGAAGGAACAGAAGAAGAGATGGGAATCAATCAGCCCAAATCTGTTGCATGATTTGAATTCACTGGGTTACGTGATGCCAACATTCATGGGTTTTAGTGGAAATATATACTTGATGATCATAATATATATACAGCCAGAAATGACGTAGAAGCAATGAATAGTTTAAACCAAAGTTTGCATAGGAGTGAAATTGAACCATTCACCTAGCCTAATCTCAATTCATTTCCTCATTCACCCTCACCATTTGGACTAATCTCGAGGACTAATCTCGAGGACTTAGCACAAATGATCTTTTGTTGTAGGCAATCCTCAATATATAAGAGCATCCTCAATAATGTTGGGAGGTATATTTCAAAAAAGAAAACTTACTATATTTGTCCAATGAATATATATGTGGTTTTGGCTACCCTCATAATGAGACTTAAAACTCACTTTTGATGAGCATACGCGGGTTAGGCTAATTGGCCAAAGCAATGTGTCCGCCCTTTACATCCGAGTTTGATCCTCTTCCGGTACATTAGATTAGAGTAGCCTAGAATATCGCTTTATTAAAAAAAAACCCACTTTGAATGAGATTCACAAAAAATATACTCTATTTTAAAAAGGGAACCATTGGAATTAACCACAAGATTAGAGCTAAATGCAACTTCCCAATGAAGTTTTTTTTTTTCACAATTTGGAAATCAGAAAATAACTAAAGATTGTGATACAAAATCTGTTCCAAAGTATCAATTGTAATAAATTTTTCTATGGGACGTCTAAACAAACAATCTCAACAACTCCTTTTGATCTAGCTAGAAACAAACTTGGTTCATCGAAATTTTTTTCCTTTATACTAATATTAGCAAACAAAGATTGTTACAAAGCTTTCTCCCATTCCGAAACAAAACAATTTTTTGTTTGCATTAGTATAAAGTAAACTTCGATGAGTACGATCCAAAGCTATTATTAATGAGGAACAAAACAAGTTTTCTATTGGGGGGAGTAGGAGAATTGATATCAGACATTAGAACATGCCTAAGTTACATGCTTAATACACATAAACGGCTAAAGTCGTCATAATGTTAAACTAATTACATTTATTCAATGAACATCTGGTAGAAGTAAAAACCACTTACCCGTATACATAATAGTCGGTTAATCTTTATAGAGTTGTGGTATAAAAAAAAATTGAATATAAAACATTTCACAACTTACCAACACAAGCAAAAGAGAGAATAAACAACTGGTTAGCTTTTAGTTCAATTATATTTTTCTTATTGATGTTTGAGCTGTATCAAGTTCAAATCCCGTTCCTTTTGATAAAATAAAAGAGATAAATGATGTTCGAAACGAAATTAATTTGTTACACAAATAGAGTCAGAAATTTTGGTTTCCAAGTAATCCAAAATAAAGCTAATTTCAAGCTTCCACGTACGTTAGAGAGTAGGACAATGAGAAGAGATGAAATCTAATAGAAAAGAAAAATTAAAAACAAGATGTTACGAACCAATACAAATTAAGATCAAATTTATCAAAGTGGATGGGAGGTCAATTTAGGGTAGATGGAGCTCCGGAGTTTGTACTTTCTCTGACTTTTAAGAGGGCAGTGAGAGAGGGACCCAACGCTTGCAAGAGCCTTCTGAATTTCACTTCTCATGCAAACTCTAGTTTGATCAGGCAACCCAAAAAAAAGAGTAGAGGAGCAATATTTAAAAATGGGGCACCATTATTGCTGCAAACAACGAAAGGTTAAGAAAGGCCTTTGGTCCCCTGAGGAAGATGAAAAGCTCATTAGATACATCACCACATATGGCCATTGCTGCTGGAGAAAAGTCCCTGAGCAAGCTGGTCACATCTCTCTCTCTTTCTCCACACACGCACACACACACATACAATACACAAGAAACACACAATTCTTTGCATGACTTAGCTAGGGTTGTTTTGCTGTGGCTTTTAGGGCTTCAAAGGTGTGGCAAGAGCTGTCGCTTGAGATGGCTCAATTACTTGAGGCCTGATATCAAAAGAGGAGGGTTTACACCAGAGGAGGAGAAATTGATTATTAGACTTCATGGTGTTGTAGGAAACAGGTTCAATTTCAAGTAACCCTATTTTGCATTTTAATTTTTAATTTGTGTTTTTTTCTTTTTGCATTCCCCCGAACCATGAATTCTGATAATCAACTCGTAGCCTAAAATCAAGTGAGAGTAGCCAATCTCCTTCTAAACTTTTTTTTTTATCACAAAAAAAATTTAAAAATCAAGTGACTTTTCCAACATTTTAAATTAGTTTTCTAAAAGTGTTTTGTCAATCTTTTTTAGACAATGCCTTTGTAATTACTGCCACATTAATTAGATATTTATTGTAGTGTCACAAACAATGGTGGAGATCCATTAATTTTGATTTTGATTTTGGTGAGCAAATTGTAGATGGGCGCATATAGCAAAATGTCTGCCTGGAAGAACTGACAACGAGATAAAGAACTACTGGAATTCATGGATTAAAAAGAAGCTAGAGAAGCCTTCTTCACCACCAACCACATCTCCTCCTACTATCGATCATCACCAGCAGCACAATTACCAAATGGTTTGTAATTTCCCAAACCATCAAGATTTTGTGAACCAAAATTTCATGACAAAGCCTAGGGATCAAACCCTATACCCTTCTCCCTTCCCCCCATTCATGTTCGACGCTGCTTCAGCGGATGACATTCAGGCAAACAATATCAATGCACAAGCAGCTGAGCACTTTCCTATCGGTGTTTCGAATTCGAGAAATGGAACGTGGATTTTGGATCAACCGCAGCATCATCATCAAGTCCAAGCCCTTCCCTCTTCTACGTCACCATTTACAAACATTAATATGGATGCACATTTTCTGCCTGCCCTCGTAGGACCAACCATTGGAAACAATAACATGGTTCCTATCGAAGTGGAATCATGTAACAATATTGATGAGGAAGGAAAGATTTCAATGGAGTGCTTGCAGAGTTCAACTCAGGAGCTGAATGCATTGGTTCGCCCTCGCCAGGCTCAACATTGTTCATCAAGCAGCTTCCATTTTTGGGACAGTGTTGAAGCACCATCTTCATCTAACATGAGTTCAGCTAACATATTGTCTTCTTTTCCATCATATCTATAAGATTTGATGTTGATCGCGCCGTGAAGGATGAACCGAATGTTTTCAGGCTTCAGAAAACAAAATATACTGTGAAATATGATTATGCATAGAAAACGAAATATATTATGTATATGCATTCGATGTTCATACATAACTAAGTTTAGTGTTTGAAAATAGAAATGAGGATGCGAGTAGAAACTCATGAGAAAACTTCATGCAGTCACATGATCGTACTTCATGAAACTTTTTATAGTAAGAACATGAGATTAAACGTAGTTCAAAATATGATTGGTTCTCAATGTGATGATTTAAAAAATCACAAAATTAGTTTTGTACCAATTTGTTGATTGTCCACAGAAAGTCATGGCAGTCCATTGATGATTTAGGGAAAATTTAGCAATGCTTAATGAAGTAAACTAGCAAGGAAGAGCTAAAAGTACTTTCTGATCACTAAAAGTGTTTACAAAACAATATTTGACATAAAAATTTAGAAGTATTTCTGAGCTATAAAAACGCTTTTTGAAAAAACACCTACTATGTCCTCACGAAAATTAAAAGAAAAAGACCATCTACATTCTTTAGATATATTGCATCATATGCGTAACCTTGTCAAAAGACACTATAGGCCAACTATAGAAGAACAGCGACAACTCACTTGAGGACAAAGGTGAGCTTTAAAAAAAATACAGGAACTCATAACTAACAATTTTGTCTTAAACAAGATCACCCTGATTCTCATGAGGGTGATTGGTCGATATATAATTAAATATCATGGCATGTTGATCAAGCTTGGGTAACTAATTTTGATTATTTTAAAATCTTGCGTGGAACGTGGGCTGTTCGACTAATGGCGATGTTTAAGATCCCAATAAAAAATTATTATTAACTAATGATAAAGCTAGTATTAGCGACAGCTCCTGGTTAGCCGGCCACCATGACAAAGCTATTGTTATGGAGATTGCCAAACCTTGTGGATGGTGTTTGTCATGACTTATATATTATTAGTCCATTGAGATTTCATGGCTTGGATTAACATGTATCGATGTTTAACTCATATACAAAATGATCTAATAACGGGATTTAGTTCAATATAAAATTTAAAGTGAATTTTTATAGGGCATCCATTAATAAATGAGTATGGTTGTTCGATGGGTTGATGGTGGTGGCAATGATGGTTATGGTAAGTTGGTAGTAGTAGAAATGGTGGTGCTAACAGAGAGGCGATACATAATTGAAACATATACTTATAAAATGAAATAACTTTTACAAACAATTTGTATACCAATGTATGTGGTAAGGCCTTGACTGTTCATATATAGTCTATTTTCGAACCAAAAAAAAAAATAGTCTATTTCAAACCTCATTTATTTTGATCAAAGAAGATAGTATTATGTAACATGCAGTTGCGGGGCAAAATTTTTGCGAGTGTAAATTGTAATTTGCAGACTGTATTGTAGGCTTTAGTGGGAATGGGCTCCAGGTTCTGGGCTTACTCTAGTAGATCGCTCCACTTCAGCGGAAATGGGTTCCGATTGCTAGGCTTCTTATAGCCCAATCTGGTTTTGTAGGCCAGCAGCCCATCTACATTCAATGTAAAAAAAAGAAAAATTGATCACCAAAAAGCAAACGTGGATTAGGCCGATTGACAAAGTCAGTGTGCCCGCCCCTTCGCATCTAGTTTGATCCCTCTCATAGTGTAGCAGAGTATCCCTTTGTCCAAAAATTAAGCAAGCACTTAGAACTTTTTTCTTGCCCTCTTATTTTCTTCCCTTTGTCCAATAATAGTGATTGGCTGCTTCTTTCCCATGCATATCTTTTGTTATGTATGTAGCAGGTGCTGTTATGGACTTGTTTGAAGATAATATTGAGGTTTTCAATATTAGTGTATTAGAGTGGTCTTCACTTATGGCCAGCAGCCATCTACATTTAATGCACAAAAAAAAAAAATATATATGATCACCCAAAATAGACATGGGTTAGGCCGGTTGACAAAATCAGTGTGCCCGCCCCTCTACACCCCAGTTCGATCACCCTCCTAGTGTATTAGAGTGGTTTAGAGTATCCCTTTGTCCAAAAATTAAGTAAGCACTTGGAACTCTTTTCTTCCCCTCTTTTCTTTCAAAAATATGTACAGTACGGAACAATTCAAGATCCATATTAATCTGTGCAAGTTTTAAACAGGCAAATCAACCTTATTACCCATTAATCCAATTCTTGACATGTTCATGTGAATCATGTCGCAACTTTTTAAAGAGAAAGAAACCAAACGTATCCAAAACTTCCATTGTTGGAAATTGGGGTTGAGGTACATGGATTCAAATTGGGGTAAGATTGGGCAACAATAATTGACATATAAGGAAAGGGGTGGCCCATACAAAGATTCATCATGTAGGGTATAAGTGATCATGTCATTATTATCTTTAATAATATTGATTAATAAGGGGAAGAGAGAGAGAGAGAGAGAGAGAGAGAGAGAGAGAGAGAGAGAGAGAGAGAGAGAGAGAGAGAGAGATGAGAGATGAGAGATGAGAGAGCAATAACAAGGACCCCTAATACATTTAAGTAATCAAAAGAGCTTATGGTAGAGACATTTCATCCATGACTTAATGAGTTAACCAACCATGCTTATAAAGGCAAAGTCCCAATATAATTTCTCACTAATTAATCACTACACACTCAAAAACCCCATTGGTAGGCCCAATTGCCACTCCATTGCTCCTCCTTAAAGCTAAGAATAATAATCATTGCTCCTTTTCAGTTCTTCTCCCAAAGGGTGCTTTTTTTTTTTTTAATGAAAAAAAAAAACATGATTTGTATGTAAATCAAATATATTATTTTCAAAGTTTTAGCTTGCGATCCATCCAAGCAAAAGTCACTTCCTATCTCTTCACATCAAATGTGGTGGATGATTTGCATCACCCCGCTCGCTTTCAGTACTGGATCACTGCCTATTTGATGATCTCTTTCCATATTTTTTTATATCAAATTACGTATAAAAACGTTGAAAATGCCTTATCAAACTACACAAAGAAATACCCCTATTGATGTTCATAGCAAGTTTAAATTTGTGTTCCACGTTCTAACTAATCGTTTGGATTCATCGCAGCCAAGACAAGGACCTTGTCTCCCTAACACGCTTCTGTGTTTCAATATTTCTGTAAAAGATTGATTAAGCTCTTGTCTTTTATCTTTTTTTCAGATTCGGGGTTTGCATTTTCTTTATATATATTTATATATGTTCAGATTGATTATATTAATGCTTTGTGAATTGTGATCAACCACATGTACGAATTAATGTGAGTTGGCAATTAAAAAGTATGTAATTTATTAATATTCGAGAGGGAAATTAAGGATAATTATGACTTAATATATCCAATCCTTCACCTTATTAGAGCTTATTGCCCAAGCATAGAAGTGACAATGTGGGCGCAAAACAAGTTTGGATTAACCTCTGCTTATCCACATATGTGGGTTTGGCCGGTCAAAGAAGTGTGTCTGCTCGCATTCGGGTTCGATATGTAAGACAATGTTTAGAACTTACACAATCCTCATCCCTGTACATTAGAGTTGTTTAAAGTATCACTATGTTAAAGAAAAAAAAAATTATACTTATCTAATTTGCATATTGGCAGTATGTTCATGGTCCAAAACTACGTCATTTCACCCTCCCCATTCAAATATTTATATCGTTTTAGGATCTCTGAATCAATATCGTCTTGCAATCAATATATGGAGATAATATTAAGCTAATCACCATATTTCTATTAAAACAACCTAATAGTCATAAGCAAATTTCTTATCTGACGAAAGATCTAAGACAGTCGTGCATCATGTAAATTGGCGCTAGTAATTAAAGCAGCCAGAAACAAAGGTTTTTGTCAATGGCCTTGTAGAAAATGAGAGATGTAAATGTGATTAATTTCTTAGGTATGTAAAACCCCCAAAGTCAAAAAGAAATATGAGTGGGTCTAATCAAGGAGTTGTTGTTAATTAATTCATCAATTATGTTCTCAAAGACGTTATTCATACACTACGACGGATCTTTGCTCATTCCTTGTTAATAAAGCAAAAAAAAAGAAAAAAGAAAAAAAAGTCAAGCTTATTAATTAATACAATGTATTGTACTAATCAGTGTATTATGTGTCCTTCTCAAAGTCTAATGAGTCTTTCAGAAGCCATGAGAGAAAGGGTAACCAAACTAACCCAAGAGTATAATTTGATTTGAAATTTACGTGATGCCGTCGTCACCAGTTTGTATTCATTTTGGGATGACGTCATGCATGCATGCTTTGAATAGTTTAATAATGGAGAAAATTATAAATTATTTTTTAAGTAAGGATTAAGGAAAATCAGAATATTAATTGAGTGGTTTCATTTTCGCCGGGGTCTCCAATGTCCCCTAACTAAACCAGAATAGCTGATGTTTCCTATATCATTTTTGGTTCCTTGGGAATGAATATCTACCAATCCTTTGTAGTTGGGGGACCCTACTAACCCGAGGGTAGGGGATGTGTTTTGTGTGACTTCACCCACCAATGCCAATGTGAACAGCCTAAGATCACTATATCTCACATGAGAAAATTTCCATCAAGCAACTAATTATTTTAATGTCCTTTTAGTTACAAGCTCATGCTACTTAAGACTCCGTGAATATCTATATTCTTTGTGAAAAAGTACGTGTTAGAAGTACTATACAAACATCCTACTATTAATTTTTTGTTTTTGTCGTCATACACTATGGTTTCATAAAATAATAATGGAAAATACTTAAAACCTAAGTAATAAGTATAATAGTATTATTTGCCTAAACATTATTATAAATTAGGTGTGAAACAACGAGGAACTACAATTAAATAGTAACGTTGACATAAAGGAAAAAAAAGAAAAGCAATATGAGCATTGATAATTTAGTTTATCTATCTTATGAATCAAGTTATAGTTAATGTGTCCTATGCAAAAGAAGATTGTTGTGTAGAACATGATGCATGCATTATATATATATATATATATATATGTTTGAATATTTGCGTTAATAAATAAAAAATCTAGGATTGATATTTCAATGAAGGTTGAATTCTACTATGATTTTTTCTAGTTTTCTTTTTTCGTTACATTGGAGAAATCAAACTTTCGACCTATATATCATAATCCTAAACTATTATTTCACTCTCTCTAAACTTGCACATCTAGAGAGTAGATTTTTATAGGACAATACTTGGGTGTACGGTGTATCTCCTTATCCGCTCTATTGTGATTAATGAATCTTTAGATGGTGATTTAGAAAATAAAAAATTTCAATTGTAACAGGTGCAGGGTAAAGATTCGTTAATCCTAATAGAATGGACAATGAATGCCTTATACATCATATTAATTATACTTACGAACAGTTATACGTTTTACAGGTTATGAAAATACCCTTTTGCCAGCCATGGAACTAGCACGTGAATTGCCTATTTTATCAGTTTCTGCCAAACTTTCAACACATTAATACATTGCTCCATGGACCATGACCAACAAGGCACACAGAATAACAGTGCCTTCTTGCTCCCAATCATTCTACCCCCATAAATATTGCTTCAGCTTGATATATATAAACATGAGATGTCACAGTACATGAGATGTCACAGTTTGATTGGTGAGATATTGTTAGAAGCTATGATAAATTAAATGCTTCACAGTAGCAGACCAAAAAGGAGCGAGGTGTGTGGAACCACCAGCATCAACATGATGATTTGGCGAGTACGTGAAGTTGGTTACACACAATACACAAATATGTACGTAGAAAATAGTAAGAAACCATGGAATAAGATAATTATATATAAAGAAGAAGGAGGAGCTGATGAAATGTCATTGTAGGGTTACATGGAAATCTGCTTCCCCCTTGTGCGGACCCCATCAGGTTAATTAATGTCGGCTCTATAGCCTCACTGTACTTATATTACTTTTAAAGGAGTTTAAAGGAGGTAGAGAAAAACCCAATTCTCTTGCAAAACACCATTTGGTGATCACTAGCTATAGCTTGCTAGTTTCATATCAATTTCTGATATATCAGAATTGATCAAGTTGAAGGGTTAACAAGAAATTGAGAATTAGGAGCAAAAAATGGGCCACCATTCTTGTTGCAACCAGCAGAAGGTTAAGAGAGGCCTTTGGTCCCCTGAGGAAGATGAGAAGCTCATCAGATACATCACCACCCATGGCTATGGCTGCTGGAGTGAAGTCCCTGAGAAAGCTGGTCATCACCCTTCTCTCTCTCTCTCTCTCTCTCTCTTCTCTCTCCTTGTGTGTGTTAATTACGACTTATGACCTAATTAATCAGTTTGTTCCTAATAGTATTAAGAGGGTGCTTAATTGTTTTGTGTTTCAGGGCTTCAAAGGTGTGGAAAGAGCTGCCGCTTGAGATGGATTAATTATTTGAGGCCTGATATTAGAAGAGGGAGGTTTACTCCAGAAGAAGAGAAATTGATTATTAGCCTCCATGGGGTTGTAGGCAACAGGTTAACTTAAACACCTGTATTATTAATTAGTTAATTACCTTCTACTATTTTTCCTAAACCTTGAAGTCTTTGCATCCAATTAATCCAAACCAGTTCTTGATGGCATATATCTTAAGCCTCCAAATTTGAACGCATTGCCATCGTGTTCAAACATGCTTAATTGGGTTTTGCAAAAGCCTAATTAATTTTTCTTTTAGAATGTGCGTAAATTTTCGTACCTTTTTTTGTTGTTTTTCTTTTGAAAATAAGTTGTTTTGAAGCTTTAAAGTCATTGCAATGTTCAAACATGGTTAATTGGTTTTTGGGAGGTCTATTTTCCTCTTAGAACGTGTAAGTTTGAAGGTTGTCTTGTTGTTGTTGTAGTATGCCTTTGGAAGAAGTGCTTTTGAAGCTTGGATTCATACCGCTTTCACTAATTAAAATCTTATATAATGCTCACGTTTATTCTTGTCAACAATAAATTAATTGGTACCGGATGTTTGGAAACAACTTAAGTGAAATAGACCTCTAACTGAATACAAACAAACTTTCAAAACAAGTTTTCGCGATCACACACACACACACACACACATATATATATATATATATGTCTGGTTTTATGTTTTAAATATGTAGCTCTCCAGAAGCAATCCTCATCACTGATACAGTACAAAACCACATGTCACCTACATTTTCTTACTGACAGACGTTAAGAAGTCAACTTCGGAGGTTGGCATGCATTGAAGATTTCATCAGCTGAAATCAGAACACAACACAAACAAAACATAATTTTAATCTTAATTAGAACTTAATTAATTAATTTGCACTCTTAATTTAATTACTCTTTTTACTAATTATATATGCATGACTGTATTGATTTTGTAGATGGGCTCATATAGCAAGCCACCTACCTGGAAGAACAGACAATGAGATCAAGAACTATTGGAATTCATGGATCAAAAAGAAGATTAGAAAGCCTTCCACAACTTCAAGCACCACAATAAGTCCTTCTTCTAGTGCTGATCATCTTCAGCATATGATTCCCCAGATGGGTAATTATATGATCAATTCAAACCAACTAGATTTTGCAAATCAAGATTTGCCAACCCCAAAGCCCCAAGCTCATCAAGAAACCCTATTCTCCTCAACATGCCCTCTCTTCATGTTTGATACAAGTCCCAATATGGAAGCAGCTCCAGAGAATTACAGTTCACGTGCAGAGCTTTTCCAGGACATGGTCTCCGCGGCGGGTTTGAGCTCATCTGAGCCGTGGAATCTGAGCCAGCATCAAGTCCAGGCCTTCCCGCCTCCGGCAATGTCATTCAGTACAACAAGTGCTACCAGTGCTACCATGGACACCAACTATTTGCCGCCGTTGATCGAGAACATGGACAACAACATGCTGCCCAATATTGATCATCAAGTTCATCATCAATCTTGTAACATTAATCTTGATGAGGAGGGAGATCATCAGATGGCCTTGGAGTGCTTGATGCAAAGGCAGGAGCTGAATGAATGGGTTGTGTCCCAGCAACAGTGTTCTAACTATCTATTTTGGGACACAGTTCTTGTTGGAGAAGAAGAACACAATAATATTGCACAGCCTGCCGCTTCATCAAATGCAGGAGCTAATACCCTACTGTCTTCTTTTCCTTCATCTCTATAAGATATTAATGGCGGTGTGTGAACAAACAACAACGTACACTGCTGTCCCCCCCTAACCTTACCATGCACCTCTCTCTCTCTCTCTCTAGGAAGAGCTTTTCGAAATGGTCCAGGCTTTTGAGTACAGAGTTTGTTTTTTTTATTACTTTTGGGGTGAGATTGATGGATTGTGAAATTAAAGTGAGCTCTATAGGTAACATAAGCAAATGCATGCAATTAATATGTTTATTTAATTTGGGTTTGGCAACAGAAGAGAATGAATAAGGCAATGCAATGCGACAAGCATCAAAGTTTGAACTATGGTCTTCATTTGATCATTTTTTCTTGGTGTTAATGGTTTTCTTTTTCCATTTAATTTAGTATTAGTGCCTGTTTACATTCGTAGCCCATGGTATTCTTAGAAACAGAAGAGAAAATACTAACCAAAAACAATATATTCCTTGTCAATGGAGAGAGACAGCTTAACAAATAGAGCCTTGAAAATTTTACAGCACTTTACTAAAATAGGATGATGTTTCATCATGTATGTTGAATCTTTCTTTTAAATGGCAATGCATGCTTTCATTAGTGTTGAATCTCATGCTTAAGATATTTTATCGATAATTACGATTTGAAATTAGAGATTACAAGTGGTCCAATAATGCTTGATTGAACAATTTGATTTTGATTAATCGCTTCTCTCTTTTCTCTAAATTCTTACTGCCGTAGAACATGCACGAACCAACCATTACAGAAGACATTTCACAGTAATGAAACTCATGATGAAGTACGTTTCTTTCGTCAAACTTTCAAATGATAACTTTGGAAATTATTGTTTCGTTAAAGGGAAAACCTTATCCTGGCTGGCTCACCTGTTTTTTTGTACCACCTCCTTTCATTTCCTGCAATCTTGTTTCCCCTTTCATGTCTAGCTAGCTCTCCCTGCCCCATTTTGGGCCATGGTTTTATGCTACTAATTATGTAGTAGTAGAGTTTCTGTTTTTTCGGATAAAAACCAAATGAGGGAGGGGGTTTTGAGTTCGACACCTGTTTCAATGTTCGGCAGAAAAGTACCACCAAATAAACTTGTTGCATATAATTTATGCGTTTTGGTGGAAAATTCTCACCTACAACAACCATATTTACTCTATTCAATGACTTCATCCCCTTCCTAATTTTGACAACAACAAAAAATACGACTTCATGTACCTGAAGTGTTGGCTTTATATGCACACTTGACAGATAGAGGTCCTTACTAAATATAATGTTGACTCATTTTTAACCAAAAGTTTTTGTTTGATTGTAATATTGTCAAGTAGCGTTAAGTTAATTATATTTTAATACATAATATAAATAAATAAAACACGTATTATAATATGAATAAGCTCATCTTGATTTGACAAGAGGAAGAGAAGTCCTTAAGCTTGTATGCTTGTACAAAGTTGTTATGCTTAGTTTATTGTGATGTCATTTTTTCAAGTGGTGGTAAGTTACCATCTTTTTCTTCTATGAGCATGAGTGCGTATAAATAATTTGTAATGCATGGCCTACTGCATATGTAATCAAGCTTCATGGGGTAAGAAAGTAAAAATGATTTGAGGTTTGAAAATAGTAGAAAAAAACTACTTTGAAATGCATGGACCCATGTACATCTGATGATATGACCTTTTTCGGAATTAAAAGTTGCATACCATTGAGAGGAAAAATAAAGTTTCTATTAGGCTTGATTTAGATGGGAATTGTACTATTGGTCGGCCACTAATTGGAGATCATGCTGTGTGCTTCACTGATATGACGCACAATTGATGTTTCCTTAATCCCTCTAATTATATATAATGGTGATTAGATTTTTTTTTTCTTTCCAAAGTTATATATATCGGCGGGCTTAAGATCGTCGGTCCGATCGAACCGAACTGACAGTGACTAAAAAACAATAAATATGTTAAAATTGAAGTCGGTCCGACCAAACCGAATTGATAGTAGCTAAAAAACAATAAATATGTTAAAATTGGAGTCGGTCCGACCAAACCGAACTGATAGTAGCTAAAAAATAATAAATATGTTAAAATTGGAGTTGAGAGGTTTTGAACCCCTACCCCTCCAACTCACATACTCAACCATTTACCAATGCACCACAATGCTTCTTTGTCAAATTATGTATTGCTAACATATTTAATGGTATCATTCGGATTAGAAAAAATTAATTAATTAATAGAAAACCCTAGATTACCCTAATCCACCTTTTTTTTCATCATCCATCATCTCTGCAAGTTATGGCTCTCATTTTCTTTCTCTATCTTTCTCAGCTTTTGTTTGGGCAAAAAAGAAGTTCGCACGCAAGCTCATCTTCGCAAAGAAATGCCCACAAAAACAGAAAAAAACAAAGGACAGGGTTTTGATTCCAAAGAAAAAAAGAGAGCACAAATCCACATCAGAAGCCCACGTATTTTACGAAATGGCAGAGTTGTAAAAAACGCCAAATTAAATGACAATTGACAACTAAAGCAGATCAATAAAAATCTAAAGAAGAATTGGATTAGGCTCAACTTCTAAATGCTCACCATTGATCTCAAAACCCAGAGTACAAAGTCAGCATATTTTTTTGGAAAGCCTATTCTCAAAACCCACATGACTACCTGACTTTGAAAAGTCAACAATTTCAACTATCACAAGAGAGTTGATTGAGAATTAATGAAAGCAGGTCATTAGCAAAAAAACTTATCTGAAACTCTGCGGCCAAAAGATCAAAATCCTTTTGTATATAATTCTGCATCAGAGCAGGCGATCTTTCCAAGAGATAAGCAAACTACAATCTCAAGAGATAAGTAAGGAACGAAGGAGTTGTTCAACATGAAAAGCAAACTGACCATCATAGCAGATTGTGTTCCTTTTCCTTTACAATAAACAACAGGGAACAAAGAAGAGTTGGTTCTTCTTTCAGAAAAAGCAAGGAAAAGACCTCAATGAAAACTGACTACTGATGGTTCTTCTCTGCTAGAACAGATAACTTCCCTTTTTCTTTGCATTTAAAATAAAAGATCTTGTTTTTGAAAAATTTGCCGCTTATTACTAAAAGATTAGAAGCCCCACTCCAACATTTTCCATAAATATAAGAGGAGGTGAACAGATAAAAGGACAACCAAAAAATCAATCAAAAACAAAAACTCAAAATGATCACTTGATCTCAAAAGCCTTCAAAACACTGAAGCAACCAACAACTCATTGAGCCATAGGAAACAAGTCAGATATAATCCAGGATCTCTAACTTCAGTTCAGTTCATGAGAAATAGCCATTCAAAGCGAGATTTCTCTCGTTACAAATTTGGTTCAGCATAAACCAAATTAAGCAGAGTTCGGGTTTTACAAATATGAAAACCTCAACAAATTCATGAAGAGCCTTGATCAAGCAGAACATGTACCACGGTGCAGTTCCAGCTCAGTAATCATTAAATCCAGCTACTTCTGCCCCTTCCAGACTGAAGAGGTTCCAATTATGTTCTTTCAAAAAGCCTTCTAGGGTTTGAAATAGATTAAAGCTCTACCAAACTCGAACGTTGGTATCGATTTATAGCTCAAACTTGACAATTGAAGGTGTTAATAGTCTAATCCAGCAGAGGTATACCTAGTCTGGCTCGGATCAGAAGCATCTATCCAAGCAGAAAGTGAAGCCTAAAAGCATTTTTAAAAAATCTTTTTAGAGCTGTTCTTCCATTTTAAGCTTTGTAAAAGGCAGTTCTGCCTAAAAACAGTTCATTTTCTTATCATTTATTCTGGCCAGAACTACCAGTTTTGTATTGTGAACAATTGTGAAGTCCTTACCAGTCTGAGGCAAGAAAAGAATTTACTTGGGAGATATTCCTCACCCAAATTCACAATCGCTTGTTTAGAAATCAGTAACTTGGGGCGCAAGTTATCAATTTTTAAGAAGTCTGCTAGGATTTTCATTGCTAGCAGTGGCACACTCGCATATAAAAGAAAGTTGACTTGTTGACCAGTCAATGATTTTCGAGGCAATGGGGAACTTTACCCTACCATCACAGGAACAAATATAAAACGAGTGAACAACTTTTCTTTCTCTCTCTCTCTCGTCTTCTCTTCTCACTCACTCACTCACTCACTCACTCTCTCTCTCTCTCTCTCTCTTTCTCACACACACACTGAAGTCGTCTCCAAGGTACCTCCATATTTTCAACGCCACCACGCCGACACCAAGGCTCTATATCTACAACGCCACTACCATCTCCGCCTCTCTCTCTCTCTCTCTCTCTCTCTCTCTCTCTCTCTCTCTCTCTCTCTCTCTTCTGCCTTTAGATTTTTCTGCCGCCGAACCGCTTGCATTGAAATCATCGGTTCAACCGATAGTCGTCAAGCTTAACGAAACCTTTCAAAATACACCATTCATGAGATAAACCGTTAAAAAATTCTGTTAATTGTTGATGTGGCAAAATATGATTCATGTTTTAAGCTGATGTGGCATCCTCATAAACTGAAAAACTAATAAAATATTCATTTATTTTATAAATTAATTAAAAAATTAAAATCAAATGTATAAAAAATAAAATTAGAAAAACCCCCCCTCCCAACCCAAAAAAAAACCCAGCCAAACCCAGTTTTTCCTTAATTCTTGTTTTCTCTTGTGTCAATCCATACCCAACATCTTTTCTAGTCCTCTCGCCGCATCATGGAATCGATCCATACCCAACTGCTCGTATTCAAAGATTCACACAAAAAGGACATCAACCATTCTCAAAAGTCTGCCAAAAACCCAAATATGGGTTTGCTTCATAGGGGGGAGGGGAGAGAGATACAGAGGGTGGAGGATGAATTGGGGTTTGTGGCTGTCGAAGAGAGAAAGGGGAAGGCGTTGTATCAGCCATAAGGCTGGGCCTAGGATGTAGAGAATTGGGTGAGGTGGGGGGGTTGACACTTGTTGGTCCAAAAAGTCACGAGAAGCCTTAAGACATTTAAAGCCCAATATAACATATAATGTTGGTCATGCGTTAATTCAAGCTGTATTTTGGGAATTAATTCATTAAATAAATATAGAAATAGTGTGTATGCCATGCCAAGCCAATAATACATTTTTCATATGTTAATCACCTACCAAGCTCACATGAAACCAAGTCATGTGGTTTACGAGGCTTGCATGAGGGATTGTGGTGTGGAAAGTTACGGAAGTCCACAAGGCCCACAGAAGCTTTTGGATAATAGAGACTTTGGGCTAACTATTTGGGAGCACCAAAGTCTAAGCCCATTACTCGGAGTTCTCCAATGTGGGTGAACAAATGAGATATATTTTCAAGCACTTTCTTTTTACCCATAGGAAATAGTTATTTTTCAAATGCCTACCTTTACCCGTTGGAAACAAGCCTTTTTCTAGCACTCTCTATTATCCCCTGGAAACAAGCCATTTCCAGCGCTTCCTTTTACCCATAGGAAATAATCAGTTTATGGTACCTAGCTTCACATGCTGGAAAATAGCATGTCCCAGTGCTCTCTTTTAATCATTGAAAATAGGCTGGTTGCAGCACCTCCATTTACCTATTGGAAATAAAGGAAAACCCTCACCTTCTATAAATTGGCATTCAAGGCTCAGGCAAATGACACCAATTTTTTAGTCTATATTTAATTAATCGGATTCCGACGTGAATATTAAATTAATTAAACATCTAAGTACATGTATATATTTAATATATATATATAATCAGTTGTTTGAAAATGATGAATTATGGATACTAGTTCTCAACAGTATATGGTGTAAATTCAAAAGTAGTTGAGAACTAATTTGAAGTATGGAGTTGTGGAATATGGAAAATTTTATGATAAGTTTCGGTATATGGTTTTCAAACCCACCATAGGAGTACCCCCCAAGTTGCCTTTGAAACAGTTTTGTCATTTATAACAATGCCCCATGAGTTTCGGGGACGCATGAACCGTGTGGTGCGAGGATGTGCGTTCTCAAGCTGACTACATGTCCCCCAAGTTCTGCAAGGATGTGCGTTCTCGGGCTAACTACGTGTGCCCCAAGTTTTGAGAGGAATGCGGCTCAGGTTGACTTTGTGTTTCCAGGGCTAGAGAGGATGTAACAGACAGGGTACTTGGAATTGACCGAATATCATTGGAATTGATGGATTATTAGTGGAATTGACGGATCACATATGGGGGTACGCCTAGGTGGATAGTATTTGAGTCTTGAAATGTATTAAACTAAACATTATGATTTTATTTTGATACTTATTGATTAAGGTTTAATACTTTTCCGATTTATGAGACAAGGATTGAGAGTTTTCTAAGTTTAAGGATTTTATATAATTCACAATTAATTTCTTAAGTGATGAATTTGTTTTTACATGTGAAAGAAGGAAAATATATTTTATTTAAATTATTGATATTGACATTAAGGTTTCACGTGGTCAATGCTATTTTAATAATTTTTTTTTTCCTACTTATGAGTAATAAGTTATTATATATATTTATTTATTTATGCACATGTGGGATGAGTAGAAGATTGTTCTAACCTCAATAGCCCTTGATTGAGTTTCGGTAGATTGATCTGAATTATTTTTGAAGGTTTCTCGATTTTATTTGATTAAGTTACCTTTGTTTACTTACAATTTATGTAGAAAGAACTATGTATGGCTCGGTCCCTTAGTAAGGGTACGTAGACAACCTAGAGTTACTAGGTGCAGCCAAAGAAGCAAGTGTTAAAAATTTGTTCAGTTAAGTTATTTTGGAACTTGATAACGCATTCATGTTATTCTAAGTTTTAGATGGAAGAATGATTTATTTACTATAAAGAGGCCTGAGGTCATTCAAAGTTATTTGTTTAATGCATGCTGAATGATTGTGGATATGAGTTGCATTTTGTTCAGGTGAAAGTTTTGGAAAACGAGCGAATTATAGGTGAGACTCTGCCGAATTTTCGGCAGAAGTCAAACCTTAAAACGAATTTTTGAGTCTTAGTTAGAAGGGCAATTTGGTCAAGTGTGCCCAGCATCTGCCAAGTGTTGGACATGCATAGAGTTCAACTCATATTACAAAGTGGAATTTTGGCGGGTCTTGTCATTGTTTCAGTCTATGTGGATGCCACATCAGCTTAAAACAAGAACTCTATTTCGCCACATCAGTAGTTAACAAAATTTTAACGGTTTACCTAACTGAAGGTGTATTTTGAAAGGTTTCGTGAAGTTTGTGTACTGGTCAATAAACGTTGGATATGAGTTTGTAATGACCCTCATAGTTTGGGGGATTTACTGTAGTTAATCATAAATTATAACACGTATTCTATGGGAGTTCGTAACACACAAGGCAAGTAATCATTGCATACAAATGTAAATATTTTTGTTTTGAGACTAAACTCAATGTATTTAGAGGTTATACCAAGAGCACGACTCATTGTTAAAGACACAATTTATCTCATAATTGAGAGATTTTGCGACTGAAAAAAGGAGAAGAAAAAGTTGAAAAAAGGAAGAAGAAGAAAATGAAACGAGTCTTGCGTGGACCCAATGGGCTTTTGTTGGCCCAAGCCTATTCATGGGCTACACTAGCTTAGCCTTCCTAATTGGAAATATTGGACTTGAAAATTATTTTTGGCTTACTCCAAACTTGAGGTTTTAACCCATTTTCACCCCAGCCTACAATTCTTTGGCCCAAACCCTCCATGTTTTGTTAAAATTTTTTGAAGGGGTTAATAATTTTATTAGTCCCTAAACTTAGACCCAATTTGCATTTGAGTACCTCAATTTCTAAAATGGTTCCCGTGGTCCTTTAACTTCACTTTCGTTAGGACAAATGGTCATGCCGTCAATTTTGTTAACTTTTTTTGTTAAATGCATGGGCAAAATGATATTTTTATGTAAAAAAAAAAAGAATAAAAAATCATATCCTTAAAATAACAATAAAATAAAATAAAAATCAAGTTTGGGGAGTAGAAATCAGGTTAGAAGGGGAGAGTGAGAGTTTAATTTTAATTTTTTAGTTTTTTAATTTTTTATTCATATCTAAGATCAGAGACTAATAAAACGATTAACCCTTTCTTGAAGTTAATTTGAACAGAGGGAGTGTGCTATGCAGAGGACTATAACTTGGCAAAACACATAGAAATGGATGTGCCAAATCTGCAGATGATTAAGCTGGTGTAGAGCTTCAAGTCCAAGGAGTATGTGAGAGAAACTTTCGCTTGGATGCATTACTACTGGTACCTGACTAATGATGGTTTGAGTTTTTGAGAAACTACCTCAATCTCTCATCTGAGATTGTCCCTGCAACTCTAAAGAAGCAGGCCAAGCCTCCTAGTCCCCCTTTGGGCCCATCTGGTGACCGCCCACGGTAAATGATTGTTTCATCTTCTTTATTGGTTATTGGATCTTTTGATTTATGTTATTGGGATTGTTTCTTTGAGTGTTTTACGAAATTGAGTTTTGATTATTTGAATAACATATGGTCGCGACTTGTAACTTTGTTCTCATTTAAAGGATTTATATGTTCTTTGTTCTAATTGTAAATGGCTATTCAAATTGTTGGTTTTTGTTATTTGGTTTAGCTGATAAGATGGGTACGGTTCAAGTCCTCTTTGCATCAGGGGGTGATTTTGGTGACAAGGGTGGAGCACCTGCTGATTACAGACCTTCTTTTGGGTAATGTTTCTGTTGTCAAGTAATTTGTTTGATATTTCTCATTTAGGTTCTATGTGTTTTTACCGTTTATTGGGTTGGAGATCAATTGCATGTCGATGATATTCTATTCATCTTGGCATTTTGGAATTGTATTCTATTTGATCCCATTTACCTTGTTACTGAGGACTTGACACACTTATATACTGCCCACTTAAATGTGTTGTTTGATGAGAAGAATTTCTCACTTCAGAAATATAATGTATCTCTTAACTTTTCTGCTTCTTGCTTCTGAAATATCAGGGTAGTAGGCCTGGCTTTGGTCGTAGTGCTGGTGGATCCGGTGGAGCTGGCCCAGCGAGCTCTGGTCTGTCTTAAGGAAATGGTTTACTTAGACAGCATTTGGTTTCCTAAGTTTGCATTTAAAAACAGATTACAAGTTTTGTTTGACTATCTGCAGTAGTCTTGGGATTGTATTAGATGTTTGTTTTTATTCTACATGACCTTTGAATCGCACTTTGCAAAATTTATGTTATCAGTCATCTATATATGTCGTTGAGAAATTTCTTAGATAATGTTTAATAATTATTTTCCTACTATTTTGACCCTCATTTTTGTGCAATCTTTAGTAGCTTGTCATAGTTTTTGTCATGGTATTTCAAAACGAAATTCTATTGTTTGATGTATTCGAGTGTCGAGTTGCCAAAAAAATATTGTGATTTGAGTATGAAGCAAGTCTTTATTAGAATACGTACAGGATAAGGAGTTATCATCGAACATCCACAAGTTTAAAACCAAAACCAAGAATCGAATCACCAAAAGTTGATATACACTACACGACATGAAAAGAAACCTAGTCTACTTTTCTATCCATACTTGTTGACTGAAGCGAACTGCCTGCAGAAGTTTCTAGTGTCACAAAGGCACCACTTTTTAGTCAACTTCCTTCATCTAATTCTCCTCCAATGGTGGCACGTCGACATCGTCATCCAGTCTGGGATCATCATCATCAATTCTCAGACCCAGTTTCAGCATCCTGTAAATCCTCCCTGCAATTGTGTTGGGATCATCAAGGCTGAAGCCAGAAGTCAAGAGAGCAGTCTCATAGAGCAGCAGCACGAGATCCTTCACCGACTTGTCATTCTTATTGACATCAGCCCTCTTCCTTAGCTCCTTTACTATGCCATTGTCAGGGTTGATCTCCATTATCTTCCTGCTAGCCATGTAACTACTCATGCTGTTGTCCCTCAATGCCTGAGCCTTCATGATCCTCTCCATGTTGGCTGTCCACCGGTATTCTCCAGTCACCAAGCAGCAAGGTGAATCCACAATTCTATCAGACACCACCACCTTCTCTACTCTATCCCTAAGAATGTCCTTCATTGTCTTGCACAGGTTCTCAAATAACTGTTTCTTCTCCTCCTCCTTCCTCTTCTCTTCCTTCGATTCATCCTCGAGCTTGAGCCCTTCCTTGGTTGCAGAGACAGGCTTCTTCCCATCATACTCTTTCAGTTGCCCAACAACATACTCATCAATGACATTAACCATAAAGATCACTTCATACCTTTTCTTCTTGAGCCTCTCCAAGAAGGGCAACTTCTCAACTGCCTTCTTGCTCTCACCAGTTATGTAGTATATTTCTTTTTAGCCCTCCTTCATCCTTGTGACATAGTGCTTCAAGCTGGTCATCTCATCACCACTCTTTGTGGAGTGGTACCTGAGCAAATCAGCCAACTTACCCCTGTTCTGGTTGTCCTCATGGATACCCAACTTGAGGTTCTTAGAGAAAGCCTCATAAAACTTGAGATAGTCCTCTTTATTCTCTGCAATCTCATTGAACAACTCAATGCACTTCTTCACCAGATTCTTCCTAATAACCTTGAGAATCTTGTTCTGCTGCAGCATTTCACGAGAAATGTTAAGTGGCAGATCATCCAAATCCACAACACCCTTCACAAACACAAGGTACTTGGGCATGAGCTCCTCACAGTTGTCCATGATAAACACCCTCCTCACATATAGCTTGATATCGCTCATCTTCTTCCTTGTGTCAAAGAGGTCAAAGGGGGCTCTTTTAGGAACAAAGAGAATGGCTGTGAATTCAAGCTGGCCCTCAACAGAGAAGTGCTTCCAAGCAAGAGGGTCCTCCCAATCATTGGTGAGGCTCTTGTAGAAAAAAGCATACTCCTCTTTTGAAACCTCCTCAGGCTTCCTCAGCCAAATTGGCTTCTGCTTGTTGATGAGCTCCCACTCATTTCTCACCTCTTTAACCTTCTTCTTCTTGGGCCTCCCTTCTTTGTCCTTCTCCTCATCCACCTCCTCAACCTCCCCCTCCCCTTCTTTCTTCTTAGCCTCCCCACCATCTTCATGCTCATCATCATTGATCTCTTTCTCAACAATCTTCTCAACCTGTAAATAAATAAGGTAGCTTATGAACTCAGAGTGCTTCTTGACCAGCTTCTTGAGCTTCCTCTCTTCCAAGAATTCCAACTGGTCTTCCTTGAGGAAGAGAGTGACCGTGGTTCCTCTACCAAGTGGTTCTCCATCAACATCCTTTCTGATGGTGAAAGAACCACCAGCCTGAGACTCCCACACATACTGCTCATCATCATTGTGCTTTGTGGTCACAATCTCCCTCTGCAGAGTAGAAACCCACACCAAATTGCCCAATCATGCTCACATCAGCCCCTGCCTGCAATGCCTCCATAAACTCCTTTGTCCCAGACCTTGCAATTGTCCCCAAGTTGTTTACTAAATCTAACACAAATTACACCCAACAAAAAGAAGAAAAAAACCCAGCAATTATTTCAAATCCAAACCTCTAAATAATTTAAACAATTCAACTAACGGTACTGCAAGTCACCAAATTTTCTTTGTTTAATCAAATTTTGTTTAATTGGTAAATGAATTTGGTGACCCTACCTAGTATCAGTGTTCAATTGTAGCTCAAAAGGTTAAAAGCATTGTCTCTGCACTTGAGGTCCTAAGTTCGATTCCCCCTCCTCCAATATTGTTTGTATTAAAAAAAAAATCAAATAACTTAAAATGCAAGTGATGTTGTATGCACCTGATTTGGTCATGCCAATGCCAGTGTCAATGATGGAGAGGGTCCTGTTGGACTTGTCAGGGACATTCCTAATAACAAGCTCAGGCTGAGAATCGAGCTTGCGCTTGTCAGTCAAGCTCTCGAACCGAATCTTGTCCAATGCATCAGAGGCATTGCTGATGAGCTCATGAAGGAAGATCTTCTTGTTGTTGTAAAAGGTGTTGATGATCAAACTCAAAAGCTGGTTGATTTCTGCCTGGAAAGCAAAGGTCTCAGTGTCTGCCATGGCAACTTCTTCAGCCATGAATATTACACGTACACAGAACAGAACGACAAATTTGCAGTGTGTACTTTTTATTTTTTCTGTGCTGGTAATTGGGTTTCATTTTATAGTGTTGAGGGTTTGACTGAGGAGGTTCTTGTGGCTTCTTTGCCGACCCAACAAAGTTCCAAAAGGAATTGTAACAAGTGAGTCGGTCGTGAATGAGGTGGATCAATATTTTTGGCTCTTCAAAGTGACCTAGACTGTTACTTCCTCTTCATGCAGATTTTTTGACACTTGGGGGCTCATTTTGCTACAGCTGTGATCTGCTGCTGTACGTGGCATTCTGAAGCTTAATGCGTGATATTCTTAACATCTTTATCTGTATAGTGCGGTAAAATAAAAGTAACAGAGGATATGACTGCAAACTTTTAAAAAATCCATTGCCCGTTTGCGTATTTCATCTAATTGTGCTATGCCCTTTTGCAAATTTCATATTACCATGATTGAAGATGGATCTAGGAGGACAAGGTGCAGCAGTGAGAGGGTTCCTTCGATTTTTCTGTTTAGTGGCATTGACTGTTTGTGATTGTTTTTGGAAGACCTAAGAACAGTTTTTATAATTAAAATAACTTCGAATAACGTTTGACATAAAAATTTAATAGTGTTCATGAAACGTTTTTTTAGAGCATGTGCTTATTCAGAAATATCTGTAACACACGAAGGCATTTTACAAAAGTCCATACTCTGTGAGGAACTTAGACAGCACTTGAACTTCTAATAAATATTTCAACACGTCTTTGCAAAATGCAAAAACACTTATGAGAGCACAAATGTTTCCTACAAAATCAAAATTCCAAATGCCATTCTCTACCAAAGACCCAACTCCAACAGTTACCTCCAATCAAGTTCCTCTCCTTTTCAAGGCTTCCTGGAGGCATAGGCCCAGGAACAAATGACAAGACTTAGCCCATAGAAACCCAAAGCCCTCACATACAGGCTTACATCATATGTTTCTGGAGGCCAGCTGATGAACTCAAAGCCCAAACACAGTGTTGCTGTGGGTAGCCAGGAAAAGAAGCCTTCACTACAACAGGCAGACAGAGCCCTTTTTGTCTCTGCACATGAAATCAAATACATGAAGAATCTGTGACAATTCATTGAACTGATGGTGATCTTTCATCTTTGAGTTCAATGCATCACTATTACTGACAGTAAGCTCAAAGGTTATTCTTGCCCCAAAAGAGTTTTTTTTTGTCCATATTTGCAATTAATAAACCAACCCATCATTGTATATCATGGGTAGTTGGTGATAGTGGAACCTAAAACAAAAGTTTGAGAGGAACTACAATACCAATCATTTTAAAAGTTCGTGGGGGACTTGGAGTGAGGGAATATTATCCCCTGGAAACATTGAAAGGGTCAGAAATTTGAATATGAATGTGAAAATGGAAAAATTTTGAACACTGGCAAAGAACAGTTTCCAATTCCCATTGCTTCAAACTTGTTAAATATTGTAAGTCATCCAGAAAATAATTCCAAGTCAAGTCTAAGAAAGAAAAAACAGGCAAGTTCCACTACGTCTTGTCTAGGGTAGATGACCAGACTTACATACGACATGTCGCAAGCAATCAGGCCTTCCTTCCAGGTGTGTGTGCCACTGCTAGGCTTTTGGTCAGAGTCAAGAGAGACGCGTGTGCTTGATGATGCATTCATGCGTGTACCAAATACCCAAATTTTATTTTATTTTATTTCTTTTTTTCTTCCTTATTTCGTGATCAAAACCATTTTGAAAACAGGAAAAGTCTCATTCAAAAGTCACGGATTTTGCAAACCATTTGCAGATCAAAAGCTCAAAAGCTCTCTGGTAAAGTGTAAAGCAGATAGCTTTGCATTGCATTGCATTCACAGTTTCACACAAAACCCATTACTTGTTATCCAAAATCACCTACTATGCTCTGCTGAATTTGGTCGAGAATCACGGGCACCATTAAAGCCCCAAACACCCACTTCAGGGTTTCTGAACCCTTAAAAGAAAAAAGCTTCCTTTGCTTGGTTTCAAGTTTGAAGTTTGAACATGGCTGCCAAAGAGTCGAGCTCTGCTTCTTCAACGGATGCTAAAATCAAAAGGGTGCTCACCCATGGTGGTCGATACGCGCAGTACAATGTGTTTGGGAACTTGTTTGAGGTTTCTAGCAAGTACGTGCCTCCCATTAGGCCTATTGGTAGAGGTGCATATGGCATTGTCTGGTAAGCTTTCTACGTTCAAAAATTGATCTTTAGCTTCTTTTGCTATGTGGGGCACTTTTAATTTTATATTTCTACTTTTGTTTAGTTTTGTTGACATTTCTATCTATATATTTTGCTTTACTTTAGAATTGGTTTCAATGTCTTTATGTTGAGTTTGGTCTGTTGAGTAATTTGAGTGATATTCCTTTATCCGGATGATATTCAAGATAATATTGTAGAAAACATGCCTAAAATGGAGTAAGAAGGAACTCTGTATAGAATTCGTACTTTGTTGTTGAAATCATTTGATATCTCAATGGAGGGGCATTTTATTGTACATAACAGGTTCAATAATTTATTATACTGTTATTTTGTTTTCTGTGTGTGTATTGGTTTTATATCAATTTGGTTACAAATGCTAACATACAGCAGATCTGGTTTCTTGAATATAGCTGATGCTTATTAGCCACTCCTTTTGGATTAGGCATCTATTCTTTGCAATTGTTTTTTTGCTGTTCATGAAGTTGGTATGCGTGGTTTCATGCCTTGCTTCTGCTCATCATGTGTTGTGAAGAGCAGATTAGCCTAGAAGACTGCTTGAAATACTGAGGAAAGCGTTTCCTTATGGTTTCTTTTTCTTGACAAGTATGATTTTTGGGATACAGTGTGGTGGATAACACAATTTCTTTCTTTTCAGTGCGGCTGTCAATGCAGACACACATGAGGAAGTTGCAATTAAGAAGATTGGTAATGCATTTGACAATATAATAGATGCCAAAAGGACCTTAAGAGAAATCAAGCTTCTTCGCCACATGGACCATGAAAATGTAAGTTTTATATCTAAGAGTAATATAACAAAACATGAAAGCAAGTCTTTTACTTTGGAAGAAACTTGAAAGCAAGCTTAAGACAGGACAGCTGATATTGGTACGTCGTTAATGATTCTTCCGGATACATTACTGCATCTTCAATATATGATGGGTTTAGCATCTTATTGTTGTCTTGCTGGGTTTTCGCTGAAAACTATTTTTCAGCATTCTGTTATTTTCTGCCTTTTCTCGTGTTAGCTTGTAGAAGGGGTGGGCAGTCTATGCCAAGTCTCCTACCAGCACCCCACCATCAGTCATTTATGGCAAATAGTTTTGTTTTTCTTTAATGACTATCTATTCCAGACCTGGTTTGGCCTTCTGTTGTACTGCATATATTACTCTTTCTATTTGGGTCTCTTCAGAATTACAGCTCCTTAATTCCCTTCACAGGTTATTTCCATCAAGGACATTGTACGACCACCAAAAAAAGAGACCTTCAATGACGTATACATTGTTTATGAACTAATGGATACCGATCTTCATCAGATCATTCGGTCTGACCAACCACTAACAGATGATCATTGTCAGGTTTGGCACCAATAAGATCACTGGGGCTTCTTACCTTGTCATTGTAATTATATAGTTAAATTATCAATGTACTGTGGTTCTTTGCTTTTTTTCTTTTTGCATACTTTGATTACATGGGAGATCTTAATAATATAATCTATTACTTTTTTTTTTCCTCTGTTCTTATAGGTTTTTAAGTGGCATGATTCGTAAGTTTGATGAATATGAACTTTTATTTTTTAATAAAAGAGGTAGATGGAACCTTATATACAAATACCTTGAACTTGAAGAGAATTCATGTAAAACTAAATATTTGTGATTATTGTTAATCTTAAAGGAAAAAAAAGTCGTTTCAAAACATATTAATTGAAGTGTTATTAAATATTTTTATTCTTGTAACTTTTTTCTCAGCTTTTTCATAAAGAAATATCAAATTGCGACCCTTTGTTTCAGATATTGTTTAGAATTCATAATATTGCGACCTGGTTTCATTACTTTGCTTGGGTTTAAAGTCATACATGAGATTGATATTTTGTGTATCCTATGCAGTACTTTCTGTATCAGCTGTTACGAGGACTAAAATATGTGCATTCAGCCCATGTCTTGCACCGTGATCTGAAGCCAAGTAATTTGTTTCTTAATGCTAACTGCGACCTTAAAATCGGAGATTTTGGACTAGCAAGAACAACAACTGAGACAGATTTCATGACTGAGTATGTTGTCACTCGTTGGTATCGAGCACCAGAGTTGCTACTTAATTGTTCAGAGTACACTGCTGCAATTGATATCTGGTCTGTTGGTTGCATACTTGGCGAAATCATGACCAGAGAACCTTTGTTTCCTGGGAAAGATTATGTCCATCAGCTGAGGCTTATCACAGAGGTACTACTTTTGGAACTTCAAAATGAACTTAAAATTTAATTAAGCATGCTTTTAGTTTTTCATTTGATGTATGGTTGACATTTGTTAGATTAACTGGATGGCCAACCTGTTTTGATAGTTGCCTCCAGTCTCCAACCCCTTTCTCTCTCCTAAATTTCCCACTCTCTGGAGAATACCTGTCCAATCATAACATTTGAGCAAGGATTCACACCTGATTACCTAGGTGGCTGGGTAAAGAAAGTGCCTAGACCAAGTTCAGTTGACATATTTCATAATGGGCACCCACAGGTACCACCATAGTGCAAACCACCGGAGTTTCTTCTGATTCCTGGGTATCTTCGTCATTAATAATTGTCTGACAACTAGGTCAGCGATTGTAGCCTTCAGGAAATGCTAGCTTTGTGCGTTCCTCCCTGAGTTCTGATGTCAATAGGCTGTTAATTTGTGCTAAGATATCATGGTAAAAGATTAGTTGTCAATATGTTCTACAGATTATCATGTACATTGTCAAACTGATAGTACTAATATAGTCGTGACATGCTTTTGGTTCATATCATCTCACATGGTGCTTGGACCCTCTTAATTAGTCTCCTGTACTATAATAATTTACCATTTTTATATCGTATCCTTATTTATTATTTATTCGAAAGTCCTTTATATGTTCATTCTTGTAAGTGTACATGGAACATAATGTGTTATTGTTCTTTTTGTTTAAAGTTAATAGGTTCACCTGATGATGCTAGCCTTGGGTTTCTTCGAAGCGATAATACCCGAAGATATGTAAAACAGCTTCCACTATTCCGGAGGCAACAATTTGCTGCCAGATTCCCTAATATGTCTCCTGGGGCTGTGGATTTGCTAGAGAAAATGCTCGTGTTTGATCCCAATAGACGCATTAGTGGTATGAGAAATGGGTCCAAATTTTCAAGAGTTTCATTTCAAAGTAGAGAATCATATTATGAGTCCATTTTTCCTGATTTCTGTTTTTAATCTGTTTGCAGTTGACGAGGCACTTTGTCACCCATACTTGTCTTCCCTTCATGATAACAATGATGAGCCCGTCTGTGCCAGGCCCTTCCATTTTGATTTTGAGCAACCATCCTGCACTGAAGAGCACATCAAAGAGCTCATCTGGAGAGAAACAGTGAAGTTCAATCCAGATCCAACCCACTAAAGGAAAATGCGTTTGCTTGGGCTGTAGATATATATGTATTATGAAGAACTTCCCCCCTTGTAACAAATGTATCATCAATCACCACTCCTCTGTAACTTATGTGCGAATGGTTGTTATTTGTTAAGGCTTCAAGGCAATATTGAAGTGAGGTTGGGGAAAATAATTTAGAGCTTGGCACAAAAATTCTGGATGTTGTACTGACTTGGTTATGGAATTTTTCTATTCACATCATATAAAATCAATAGATTTGAAGAGCTGTTTTCTTGTTTCTATTTTTTTAAATCTTGCACATTTTAGATCTTTATTCGCTTCTAATCTGGTTTTATTATTTTGTTTATCATGATGATGTTTTTGTTGCTCCTTGTTTTGAGAACTTGTTTCTGCATAAGAAAATAATCGTCTCACCATGAGGGTGTACATTGACAGAGTCTCTCTGGAAATTGAGGTATGATATATAATCCATTGTTGTATTTTTGGCTAGAAATGTTTCATCTGTTCTTTTCAATAAATCATTTTGTGGTTAGGAACCTAAAAATATGCCACGTCTCATGCATCAAGCAGTCGATTTAACTTTTCAAATTGTTTTTCTCGATTGTTTTAAATAAAATTTTGTAATATAATCGATCATTGTTCATGGGAAACAAATTCCTAGACAAGGATGTTTCAATCTATCACAAGTGCTTCCTCCTGTAAGAGCACACCTGAACTTGAACATTATCAATTGGCAGGCTCTCTTCTGGAAAATTACATGCTGCAACATTACTTGGCCCCTGGTCTACCAGAAGCCCACATGCCTGAGGAACCACACCACTTGAAATCCCAGCAACATCAGTGCAATTCCATGGCAATTTCTTGGCCTTCTTTGCCAGTGTAATCGTAACGTTCGATATGCAAATTCCGGTAAATGGATCACCAGGTATTCCCTCCAGCTTAGCTGCCATTGTTACATTCTCAGCAACCATGTCATGATAATTTATATTCTGGATCACAGGAAGAGCATTAGGATCATAGCCATTGTCTGCATGTGATCCATAGTTTCCTGTCATCCAAAATGCCCATTTCATGGTTTTCATAGTCACCCCTCTCACATATATGTCTTTCACAAAGCCTCCTCTTCCCACAGCAGTTTTGATCCTAACTCCTGATTCTGAATCAATGGCCAGAATATTCTCTGCCCTCACATCTTGGATCCCACCAGACATCTCACTCCCAAGTGCAATCACAGCACTGAATGGAGAAATGCATGTGAGCCGTCTGATCACAAGCTGCTTAGTTGGCATCCCAAAAGCAATACCATACTGATCCCAACCACTCTTTACTGCTATACAATCATCCCCAGAGACAATGTAGCAGTCTTCAATTTTGGTATTTGTGCAAGAATCTACACAAGATAAACCAAAATCAACTTTATTATATGCATGATAATTATGGGAAAACTATATTAGAGTAAAAGTTAGCAGTTGGCAATAGTAACTTTTGAAAACATAGTTTTATATTAGCAATTCAAAAGCACTTCTACTATTTTTGACAGCAAAGTGTGCCTTAAATTTTGTGTAGATAAGCAAGAAACTAGTGTATATGAAACACATTATGCTTACCTGGGTTGATCCCATCTGTGTTTGGAGATGTCACTGGTGCAAGAATTGTAATGCCTTGAACAAGAACATTGCTGCATTTTATTACAACAAATCTTAGAATTCAAAAGGATCAAACTTTATGAGTTACACAATTTGTTTCATGCATGCTGCCGCAGCAAATTTGATGCTTTTTACTTCTTTTACTGACAAAAGAGAGAAGAAAAAGAGGCAGAGATGGAGAAAGGAACCTGCTGTAAACAGGATGGACGTTCCATGATGGAGAATTAATCAAAGTGAGATTGGAAATTTGGATATTTTCAGAATACATGATTTCGATCAGGTACGGTCGGGTGTATTTTAACTCTCCCTTCTTGAATTTTTGCCACCATAATTCACCTTGACCGTCAATGGTGCCATTGTCCCCTAATATCAAAATGTACCTAGTGTTAGCAACTCTACAACAACTTTTTTTTGGTAAAGAACTCTACAACAACTTTAATCGCATAACTTAATCACATTACATGCTTGATAATTACCTGTTACTACAACGTCAGTGAGATTGGTTCCAAATATCAGACTGATGAATCTCCCACCGTCCGTGTCCCTCCCTCGACCATACGATGGAAGTGGTTCGATCACCGGCCATTCACTCTCCTCCTAGAAAAATTGTGAAAATACAAGAAAGAAAAAAAAACCAAAAAAAGTTCAAAACATGTTCATCATCATGCACAGTAGGTGCATCAGAACATCTAGAACATATGCTACACAAAAATGATGACCTAAAAAATCTTACAACAACCACTTTAGTTTGAAAAATAACATGTGGTTGGAAGGTTATTTTTGGATTTGACTCTCTCTGCACATCTGTCCTGCATGCTGTCACGGATTTGCTCTGTTTTTTATTTTTATTTTTCAATTTTCAATTTTCAATTCTTCCTTCAAATAAAAATGATTCTGATCACAACAAGAATGCATTTTTCTTCTACCCCTTTGGATTTAGTTTCATTTACAAAGACCCAAATGTAAACAACCATCCATTTGTGTTAAGAGAGATTGTCCATCAAAATTTCTAACCTGAGAAGCAAGAAGAACTGCATCTTTATGGAGATAGAGGGTGAAATGGCTGGTGAGGTTGAAGCTGCCAGTTAACCATTTACCAGGAGGAACAAAGAGCTGTGCCCCACCATCAGATTGATACTGACTGAGATGATTGATGGCAGCCTGAAAAGCCTTGGTGTTTGATGTGCTTCCATCACCAACTCCTCCAAACTCTGCCAAGGAAGCACTGTGGGCTCTGCAACTCATGGCGCAGTACTCAAAGTAGTCTAAATCTTCCCGGGCCTTGCGGCTTTTAACTCCTTTTGTTGTGGCCAATAAAACCACGACAACTATTGCCATCACCATCTCAGATAACTGCAACATAGAAAGAAAAGAAAAAAACGAAAAACAAAAAATAGAGTTTCTGTAATTATTGCCTGCATTTTTTTTGGTTTCTGGATGAAGCAAGCAGACCCAATAGGGTAAATTCAACAAGAAAAATAAGAGAGAAAAGTTCATGTAACAAAACTGCCAAAGAGCAATGCTTTTATGGGTGCATTAAAAACAGTATGTAGAGTTGAGAGGGGAGGAAGATTAATGGAGAAGACAGCTTACCTGAGATGTCAGGGGAGTCTTCCACAACTTCATTATACAAAACAATGGTAGTTGCTCAAACCTTGTCTTTTGGTTTGTTGCAAAATGAAGTGTGTGTATATATATATATATAACTTATAAGTTGCAGTTTGTGTACTTTTTTTTTTCTGAGACTTGTTTGAATGCAGAGCAAAATGGATGGAGATGATAAAGTTAGTTTACCCTTTTCACCCCAAAGCTTGTATCTTTGTCAAAGTATCATTCTTTGAGAATGTTTAATATTTTTATTTTTATTGTTATTTTTTGAAAACTTAAAGATACCCTTAGCCGTGCCTTAACCAAAGCCTTTTATATGCATATGTTACTTAAGTTTGGCCATAATTTATTGTAATAACCATGATTTGATTGACAAATTAATCACAACTAAAAGATATAACAAGCAAGCTTTGGATTTTGCTGCATCAGATTAAAAGACATGTGATCCAATAAGAAACTTGAGGGCATCATTGTTTGGTGTTCACATGGTCAGTTTCAATATAGAAAGAAGTGGAAGCAAATTTTCCATAAAACTTCTAGAGCTGGAGGATATGTATGATAGTCTAACGATGGTGTCAATGTGGAAAAAGCACTAACACAAAGAATGCCTAGTGCGCACTATAGAAAGCATCTCCACTTTTTCCCTTGTTATTTATGTGTAGAATTTCATCCTCTTCTCTCTCCCTCTAGAGAAAGTTTGTTTATCTACCTTGTTATTTTGTAGCCCTTAGATTGGCGACAATCTTGAAACACTAGGAAGTCAATGTTGCCCTCACCTTGTGACATTTGAGAGAACCCTAAGTCTTCATATACTACATTAGTTGGTAACAAAAAGTTGATATACAAGTTGATGTTCGTAGCGTTATTGTTATCTATATAGTAGTCTAATGTCCACACAGTATTGACGAAAACATTAACAAAATACATTGACAATGCACCATTGATTATAAATTGATATCTTCTAATTTCTTGTGAAGGAATGGTCATTTGAACAATCGAATCTGAGAAAATTTGGTATCCCATAATAAAATGGCAAAGGTGAGGTCATCTGCGGTGGTTATGGATAGTGCTTCGTTGATATGTAATATGACACCCACTATGACTTTGGAGCATAAAGAAAAGAAGTTAATTTTGGCTGATTATGATGTGTGGTGTTGATTGGGGGTCCACAGTTTCACAGTACCTTGTCATTTATCCACCCGTGACTTTGAGCAACGTGGCCAGCTTTTCACGGGCATTGCTCAATTAGTGGAGGGAAAGAGGGAAGCCAAACCAAGCCTTCTTTCTTTGATGTTATCACAATCTGCATATGCACCCACCACCCACTTTTCTCTGTTCCTAAACTATTTATTGCAATTCAGAATCTTGTTTTATGATCAGAAAACTAAGGTTTATGTATATTTATGTTAAACATAAAGAGGATAAATTGTTCAATAAACATGCATATGGTCTTTGTGTACTTAATTTTTTTGTGTAATCGTCACACAATATTATCACTTACTTCATGTTATGAGAAGTGTATCTACCGTCGTTCAATCATATTATAACATGTGAAAATTTTCCAGGTTTTGTGGGCTGGGTGATCCTGCTTGTAGTTTTTCCATAATCTCTCCTTTATACGCTATCATGGACCAAAAATGTGAGAAGAAACTGAAGATTGGGCTTAATTTGTGAAGAGACTTTGACAAATCCAAGGTCAAGTAAGCTCAGTTTGGACAACCCAAATAAGCCTGTTGTTGGCCCACTTGTTGCCTATTTCCACAAAACAAGACAAGTGGAAAATTTGCAAGACTGATGACCTCCTAACCCAAGTTTGTAATATTCGCAGTTGTGATAAATTTGATCTTAGTTATTAAGGTGGTGGCTAGTCAGGTTAGTAATAATTGAGCTGTTTTGTTTGGGGAATAGAAGATAATTGCAAGATAAAAACATACATTATTAATTTGTTAAATATGTGAGAATGTGAAGGTAAAGAGTCCCACATTGGAAAGTTGAGAAACCTAGCAAGGGCTTATAAGGAGTTGGGTTACTCCCCCCATTGCCAATTGGTTTTGGGGTGGAACCTCAACTTCCTTCATGGTATCAGAGCGGGTTGCCCACGTGTGAAAGCCCAACGACCACACGTGCTCCACGTCACCCAAAATGTGTTGTCCACGTGTTAGGCTTGAAAATTCGCCACACGTGCGGGGGCGTGTGAGAATGTGAAGGTAAAGAGTCCCACATTGGAAAGTTGAGAAACCTAGCAAGGGCTTATAAGGAGTTGGGTTACTCCCCCCATTGCCAATTGATTTTGGGGTGGAACCTCAACTTCCTTCATGGTATCAGAGCGGGTTGCCCACGTGTGAAAGCCCAACGGCCACACGTGCTTCACGTCACCCAAAATGTGTTGTCCACGTGTTAGGCTTGAAAGTTGAAATAAAAATATATTGAGAAAAAAAGAAACAAAACCAAATAGGTCATGTCAGGCATGACCTGGTTTTCTAGCACAACCTATCATCTGTGCGCATGCAGTGCCTGGCATGGCTATAAGTTAAATGAGCATGCAACAAAAACAATGTTAAACTAATTAAACTTTTTAATTGGTGAATTGTTGAAGACACACACTAGCTACATGCAATAACAGCTTGAGAGCTGGTTGAATGTATGTTTCTTGACCTAGAAAAACTCAAGATATCTAAGGCCCGGTTTGAAAACTATTTCAATTTTAGTTTTTATAATTTTCATTTTTTGTGCTATAGTATAGAAAAAAAATATGGGGAATGGAAGTAAGAATGAGAGGAGAGGATGGGAGGGAGGAGTAACAAAAGTGAAAACAAAAACTAAATATTGAAATCTATTTCAAATTGTTTTCACTTTCAAGATTTTGCACTTATGTTACTCCTCTCTCTCATCCTCCCCTCTCATTATCTCTCTTAATCTCATCCTCATTTCCATTCTCACTCTCATTTTCCTCTATACTCTAGCACAAAAATAAAAACTAAAAACTAAAATTAAAATGGTTATCAAACGGACCCTAAGATTTGCAAATACATCTTGTCATTTTCATTATATTTTAACCATAAAATCAGATTTTACAGGCATTAATAATGGAATGCCTACAAAAATCTGTGTGTTAATGAGTAGGCAGTAAAAGTAGTGGTACCAGATGACCCTGCATCTCTCTTGGCTCGTCACCTGTCAATTATATATCTTCTTGTCCCCTACATTATTATTTCATCAGCTGTCTATATGTTCTTGACCTAGACAGGCAGATAGCAGAAAGGATCCAGGATTTTTGGGGCTAGTTGTTGAGTGCTCCAAATGATATAGCCCCACAAAGCTTAACTAGATATGCTCAGTTTAGAAATTTTAACAAACGTGTATCCAGTTATTATTAGTTAAGCATGTAGGTAATATATACAACTTGAGGTGTGTGAGTATTGATGATTGGCATTTGGCAACTTAATTAAGCATAATTATGATTGAAATTTGAAAAATTATGGAAAATTTGTACACTTTTTTGAACCTTGTTCATATATAGCATCTTCTTCATCAATTGTGTATACATATATATGGAGAGGGTGAGAAGTAGATAGTAAGAAACAACAACCATGTTGCTGATGCATGAATGAGGATGATGATCTAACAAAATGATATTTCTATAAACTGGAGTTGGTTTATGTCTAATTCCACTCAATGAACATAAGATAAGGAAACCTTAGTTCCCTTCACAAATTCTTCGTTTCGGTAACAAAAAAAGATTTTCGAGGAAGAAAACAGAAGGAAAATTACTAATAAGTTTATTCAAGTTTTATGAATCCATGATGGAAAACAAAAACACAATTCTATACATCACATGATTAGCATGAAGTCGTTTGTAAAATCCTTGTAATCATAAAAATGGATGAAATTCTTAACTCAGATGGAAAACAAAAACACAATTATATACATCACATGAAATCACTCAAATGGAATGTTTTGATTTATTGTTTATTTAAAATACAACTGAAAGACAGAGAGACCAAATCATGCAGGCCGGAGATAACAAAAAATATTATCCCTCTTACATAAGAGTTTCTCTCCAAATCATGAAAGTAGACCCAAAGCATGAACTGCATGTCTATTGGTAAGGATGAGAATCCATGAAGGAGAGCAAGATATTATTTAAACCAGAAAATTGTAGTTTCTGCATAATAAACAATACAGAAAGGAAAGGAAAGGAAAAGAAAAGAGAAGTACCAATTCGATAATATTAATTAGTGTTCGGAAAGAGGTAAACAATTCTAAAGAAATTCAAAGAAACCAAAACGGAAAGTGTCACTTTTGTGCTTCCAAATTTGACCAAACATTTGATAAAAAATTCTATATATGATTGAACCATTTCAAAATTCAAACACCAAAGGAACCTCAAAATATATTATTTATAAATGACAAACTCAGAATACCCAAATATTGGCCATAACCTAATTTTGCATCAAAGCCAATCCACAAACTTACATATATATGGTCATGTATCTACGAATTTATCGAGACCCAGTTCTTGATCGATCGATCCTCGTCTTCCCATTCCCCCCAAAAGAAAAGAAGAAAAAAAAGAAAAAAAAAGAAAAAGGTACGTACCTTGCAAATCTCGCTCTTAAGGGGACTGATGAACCCCTCTTATTACACACAAATTTTTATTTTATTTTATTTTTTGCCAAAACACACATAATCTAACCATTACAATATATATAGGTAGAGAAGGTGGGAGAAATTAAGGAGTCCTTCACTTATCTCCAAACAAGTACCCAAGTGAGGAATCTCCACCAGGAACTGATTTAACTTTTGTTGTTGGACGATCCTGAAATATATATTAGAAGCAAGATCAGGTGCAGAAATATAATTAAATTCCCAAATAAAATACATCATATGTGTACATAAATTAACAAAGATATATTATATATGAGAAACTTACAGTTAAGAAGTTCCCAGAATTTTGGCCTTCAGCTCTGTGATAGTTATTGGAAACGGCTGCCTTTTCTTTTTTAGCAGAATTAGGGGTACCTGGAGGCTTTTCAGTGACGGTGTCCAAGCTGTCGATGCCGTATGGCGGTGTTATTGGCTTAGGTGGCGGAGGTGGGCTTTGTTGCTCATCTGAGCCAAACAAGTACCCCAATGAACTTTGTCCACCACCATAGCTCCCACCTCTACTCATAGCTGCTGCTTATAGTTTGTCAAAAGAGTTGTAAGTTAAAGGAGGAAGAAAGAGAACCCTAATATATATAAGCAAATATTTATACAATTATGTGAGGAATATGTCTGTGCACGATACCTAATTTGTCATTATTTTCTTTACTGAATAGTAATATATATCAACTTTAATTGCAGGGTTCATAATAATTCAAGCAAGATCTTTTAAAGGGGCATCCGATGGATTGACTTCCTTTGTTTCATGATGTATGTATGCCATTTTCTAACATATATGTATGTCTCCATGTAAATACAATCGTTTTGCATGATATATATATACCCCTTTCTCTTTATATTATATATCTCTCCGATAGTAGGGAAGTTTCTCTCATTCTTTTGCACATTCGTTGGAAACTTAGTCTTTGTTCTTAGTAGTTTTATAAATCTATGTTTAGGTAGAAGGGTCATATTTTAAGAATTGCCTAGTGAACTCCCTTGAAGTGTAACTTTATGAAAGTTTTGGCAAGTTTTGTTAATATGTAAATTACCCACAAAAAACTTAATCATTAGAATTAACAGGCTCCATTACCCTTAACTTCATAAGAATTTACTCTATGTAGTCATACTTGAAATGAACATCTACAATCATACAGTTCAATTAACACTCAACATATCACAGTATGACAACACAAAATCTTATATATACATACGACAGTGATAGCATTTATATAAACTTATATAGACTTATGCAGTTTAGTGGGACCTATCTTTCAACATCGAAATACCATTAGACGTCACAATATGCGTTTTGTTAATATGTAAACTCCCTATAATTAGTAAAATTAACATTTTGGAAAAAGAATTGACTCAAAAACAGTTGCTTTGCAAGGTAGACACAATTATAAGTTGGTTGAATGTCAAACTAAAGTGGGCTAAGGGCGTGATTAGCCTTTTAAAGCGATATTAACCATAATTTGGAATTAGTGATACATGATTACATAACTAGATAGAAAGTTAATGACTTAGTATCTAATAAACCTTGTTTAAGTTAATGTTATTAGATTCTTAGCTCACATACTATCCACTTTTTATCCTCTCATTTGATTAGTATTGAGAATTAACACTCAACAAGTTAAACATACAATCAATTATAAAACTCTCTCGATTTAATCACGACTTATTTGTAAATAGTACAAAAGTGATATAATAAGTTACCCCAAAGCAGGAGAAAATATGTCATGTACTGTTCCAATTATATAATTAATTGTCATTAACTCGACAAGCTCATGTGATTCTTGGGCCTAATTTTCTAAACCACATCGTTTTAAGAGCTAAAGTAATGCTTAATTGGGGTTAAATCAATAAGGTAATGCATGGATGAGTCTAACAGCATTTATAAAGGTATATATGGAACATTAGAATTGAAAAAAAGCGGGCATAGATATAGAGTAATAGCTTGATTGGCCTACTATCTTTTATTGGACCCATAGATGAGTTGTATTTCTAGCTTACAGATCATAGCCTGGTTTTTTTAACCAGTTATCCATATTTTACTCAATAAAATATTATCGCTTTTTTTCAACCAAAAAAAATAAAGAGAAGAGGGAAAAATCAGTTCATTCAGATACTATTTTTTAGGAAAACAGATAGAGCTGGAGGGTTTTTTTATTTAATAAAATGAGCTTTTTTTTTTTTTTTTTTGGGTCAAAATTAAAATGAACTCTTAAGCAGTAAATTTGTGGCATTTTGAGTTCTCTTTGAAGACAATACCATGGGCGGAATCACTATGTGGGCTCTGGTGGGCTGTTGTCTAGTGATGTTTTTGGTGGGAAAAAAAAAACCTATATAAGCCAGTATATCTTAACCTAAAAATAAATAAAAATACACAATTTCATACATTGGCAACACAAATACGCATAATCAGAGGTTTTTCACGTTTGTATATAGTGTCAAGGACTGTCCCAACACCAATAACCCACAATAAGGGTAAAGTCCTTAGCTCTAACTTGTTTTTTTTTTTTCATTGATATACTTAAAAAGAGAACCATTTTTCTAAATGAAATTCTTCCTTTAGTGAATAATATGGCTCTAATTCTATTTTTTTTTCTTGTGTTTATAACTAGTGCGGTTTATTCTAATGTATACTTTTATTTATATATATAAAGCCTATAGAAATTGTAAGTAAAAAAATATTGATCATTGGATTTTAAGTTAATAACTTTAGTTAATCCATCCGTTGATAAATTTCTGATTCCGCTCGTTGGATAATACCATGTTTTTTTTTTACTTCCAACAAATTGATCAATAACAAAAACTATAACATCTAAAGTATATAATTTTGCTTAGTTTCGATCTTAGAAAATTGGCAGAGAGAAGTGGTCACGAATTAATGTGTTGAGGTCTTGTCAGCCATTGAGTGCATGGCTGTTTTTTTAAACCCTGTTGCAGGGAGTTGATGGGGCAAAATATGATACCCCCTATGGCCCTCAAAGTGACATAATAATTTCAACTAGTCATTCAAATTCAATCGACATGAATAGTACTTATATATTCCTATTAAAGCTGCATTATAATTCGATCAGTCATGTCATCAGTTCTAGCTAGCTTTGGACATCAATTGTTCCGCGTGAAATGCAAAACTCAAGATAAAAACTATGAGATTACAAGAGTGCAGAGAGTGTATATATTGGGAAAATAAGTCACGCAGATTTGCATTCCGTGCCATATTAACATTAGAGGACCCGTATAAAAGATACTATTATAGTAGACAATGCCAACTACTACATATTAGGCATTGTTTTCAGTCCCCAAATAATGCAAAAAGGATTGATAGCCCTTAGTGTCTTTTGTTACTCTTTTTAGTAATTTGTATGAGAGAACAATCATTCCAGTACTTGACTATTGAGTTAATGACGAGTAAAGGAAAAAAGAGAATGACCATTGAACATCAAAGCATCACAAAGACTTCATATATTACAAAAATCTTATTCTTACACCTCAAATATTTATGTCTTTTTCATTTTTTCTGCTTAGAGAATCTATTAACAAGACTAAATGACTCAAAAAATTTCTGCCACTAGCTAGAGTAATGACCTTGGTTATTGGTCCAGGATATTTATCATGTTTCCCATTGAAATATTTGCCAACAAGTGCAAAGCAAGTTGTAGGTGCTTATGTCCATTCACAGCAACATTATTATCTGTGCATGTTGGCCTCACCACACAGCACATAACAGCCATGAACTTGCTTTGCTTTCAAGATCCGATAATTGGACGTTAATTAAGGAACTGTTTTTGCCTTTAGACCTTTTTTGATATAAGCGATATTGGGGAGAGGAAATTGAATTTAGAACTTCAAATGCAGAGGTAAATGCTTTTAACCACTTGAACTACAATGCCGTTGTTTTTGCCTTTAGACCTTGAGCATTAAGCAAGATATATATATATATACCAAACAATATATTCGCATATAAACCTACCTATGATATTCTGATATCTGGGCACCTAAACTCGTATACTTTTAAGTTTCCTCACTGCAATAATGGGGTTGGGTTGGATATGAACAATACAGCTGCTTGATCAATAAAAGATGAATATAAATTGTGGAACCTTTTTGAGTCATGAGTCATATGAACAAATTAAGATAAGGTAATGAAATGTTGATGTCAGTTTGAGATGACCTAGGAAAGGATACAACTGGAAAAAGGGAGTAGGTTAGTTGTGACAGAGTGAGAAACAAAGGAGCTCTACATATGTATCCTCTTTTTTGAACATAACAGGTAAAAGTATGAAGTGGGACCCAAATTTACAAAAGAGGGAATTCCCCATTGATAACCACATGATGGGACTGAGGAAGATCACCATCCATATATGCAAAAATATATGAGACAAATCTGTTGGATTCATGTTAAAATGAATAAACCAATTACATATAGAATGACCTAATCATGATATGTTCTTATTATTATTATTATTATTATTATTATTTAATGTTGAAGTAAAGAAACAGAGAATATTTTGACATAGCCAAAATGCAGTTGCATAAGACTAGTGCACAAATCTTGACAGCTTGTTAACAACCTGAGCTAGACTTTTAAGCAAACATCTTCTCAACAATTGTTCATATATATATAAAACAAAATGAACAACGTTGTATTTTATTTTTGGCCAAAACAATCGTGTAATTTGATGAGACATATTATGAAAGGAAAATGCTTGGCTTTTAAAAATTGAGGAGGAGCTCCTCTTTACAACCAATGTGGTTTTCACTCTTGTCAAATTTTTTTAATTTTTAATTTTTAATTTTTTAAAACTTTGTCAATATTGTTTGAATTTGACGAGTGTCAGAATTCCATTGGTTTTAAGGAGGAGCTCCTCCTCAATTTTAAGGGAGAAATTATAGAATATTACAGTAATATGGCCACATAGTACATCTTGTATACATGTTATAATATGGGCAGACGACATGATTTATTTTTCCCCATTTTAGAGAATAGTATAAATAAATATCCACTTATATTATAACACGTTGTTAAGTTGAGGATTCTTAGGTTGAGGATTCTTAAAATTGGCTTTCCTTGCCCAATGTACTTCATGTAATTCCTCTTAGCTATCTTTATAATATGTGTTGATGCTTTATGAATACTGAGTTTCTGAGTGAGCAATTTTTGGTGTGTGTTCGTATTTGTTTGACTTGTCATACTCTGTTTGATACTCTTGTGATCTATGATGAATGTTCACACACTTTTCACTCTAGTTGTTGCTAGCACGGGGATGCCTAGATTGACAAATTATTCTGAGTGCTAGGGTGTCACTTAGCCTTCTTCTAGGATTGCAAGTGTTATGAATCTTGGTATATGTTGCTTGTTCATAGGTCTATGACTAGTCATATTGTTACTAGGAATAGTTAATCATTGTTGTCTTAGATCTATCCATTGGAGTTTTAATTTACTCCCTTCACCTAAGTACCAACTTAATATGTGTACAAGATGTCATATTGTTACTAGGAATATTTAATCATTGTTGTCTTAGATCTATCCATTAGAGTTTTAATTTATTCCCTTCACCTAAATACCAATTTCATATGTGTACAAGATGTACCACGTGACCGTACTACCGTAGAAGCAAAGAACTCCTAGTTGTTTTGGGCACCTTAGGTTGTGATCTGGGTCATAACTCGTCCAATGTAGTGGCTCTAGGTCCATTAGAAATTACTCCATTGAAGACTTTGGTCCATGTCAGATAAGGGCCCATAAGAACTAGATAGTATAAGCCCTGAGTCTAATAAGCCATTAGTGGACATGGACAACTTCAAATCAAAACCCAATAAGCCCTACAACATTTTGTGTGTGTACCTTCTTTTTATTTTTGATAAAGTGATATTGGAGGAGGAGAGATTCGAACACAAAATTTTAGGTGTTTGTACCCAATTGATTAACTAATTAGATTGTTAATTGCTTGTAATTAATATCAAACAAATCTCCTCATTCCTCTCAATTTTGCAAAAACTGATGGTAAAATGTTTGGTAAAATTTCTAAGAAAGGTGAAAACATAATCTGCTTTTTATAAATTTGGAATGCTTCCAACTTAATTATCTTGGTGTTGTTTGGGTTCTTTTTGCAGATATGTGGGTTTTATGTGTTTTTTTGTAGGTTCCTGTGTGGCTGTGGTTTTCCCCTTAACTTGGGCTTCGACGGTAGTGTTCTTGTTTTCGTGGTGGCGACGGCGTCGACTCTACTTGTTGTCATCTCGGTTGGTTTTGCGGTTTTTTTTTTTGTTGTTGTAATAATTACATCAACTCTTTTGTGAGTTGGGTGTTTTGTTTGTAGTTGAGTCTCTACTTGTATTTTTACTTGTGAGAGTTTAAAATTTGTAGTTGTATTGGTAGTTTCGGACGCTGTGGTCCATGTCTGATTTGTTTATGTTTGTGGCTTTCATGCTTAATTTGTTTGGTTTTATGCTACTATTAGTGGAGATATGTTGAGAGACATTTGTTTGGACGTTATAGTTTTGTATTTCATTTTTTGGTGTAATCGTTACACAGTCGTGACATTATCACTCATTTTATGTTATGAGACATTTATCTACAATCATTCACTTATATTATAAAGGCTTATTAGTTAAAATGCCCTCTAAAACTTTGGTCAAATCTCACTTTGCACCCATATACCCCATTTGACCGTGGTTTCAGATTTCACTTTGCCCCGTACCATCAACTTTGTTCCTAACCCCGTTAAAAAGCAGGATAATTTTGTCTTTTTGTCCCATATGGCATAAAAACATTTTTTTTAAAATTGAAAATTCTCTTAAATAATTAAATTTTAAAAAATAATAAATACAAAATAAAAATAAAAATAAACCCAGTAACTTCGTCCCCTACCCTCACCAGCCATCTCCACCCATCCCCACTTCAATGTCACCACCACCTCTTCACCTTCTTGCACCTCACCCCCACCAACACCTCAGCCCACCTACCAGATCAACCACTCTAACAATCCCCATCTCCCATCTCTCTCAGACCACGAAACCCTCCCCATCCCCACAACCGCTCTCCTCGAACAAACCCCACCACCGCACAACCACCAACCACCTCCACCCAATCACCTCCAACACATTTATCCACCAACCACAAACCAAACAACTCCAAAACGCCAACCTGCACCCAACCACCTTTAGCAAATCCATCCTTACCCAGCCACCCCAGTTGATCCCACACCCCAAATTGCAACCCCTAACTGATACCCCACCCCATATATACACAAACCCAACTATTCCCCACCCCTCTTCCAGCTCAGGAAAAGAGACTAGATGCTTTAATTTTATGCACATCAGAGGTTTTTATCTATTTGGAAGAAAATTTGAGACTTACACCGCAAAGTATGTCTAATAAAGCAATTGCTTTGGATGAATTAGAAGAGATGCATCAGCATGTATGAATTAGAAGGGCTTACAACAAGCAAGACCAAGCACTGAAAGAAGAAGAAAAGAAAAAGGAAAAATAGAACGTGGACTGCTGAAGAAGGAAGAATATAACATTTTTTTTAAATCCATATAAGAGTATAATAAATACTATCATTGTACATAGATTACACAAAAACACAACTTGTTCTAGTGGTAAGGACTCATTATTGGGAATTGGAGGTCAGGGTTTAAATCCCCTTGCACCAATACTCTTAATATTTCTATTTGTTTAACCTTTGAATAGAGGTGGGCTCCACAATTTGCTAAGTTACCCTCTCATATTGGATGGAAAATATCCATCTAGGATGAACATTCAAAACTATCCTTGTCATGTCAACATTTTTAGCGAAGTTGACGACATGGAGTAAAGTGAAACGCAAAACTCAGTTCAGTCCAATTCATCATTCAATTAATTAATTTTGGGTTAGAGTGTCTAAAGCCCGAATCAACCCGTTTGAGCCTGAAAAAGCCCGACCACATGCCCACAAATTTTTTGTGAAGAGACTTTGACAAATCCAAGGTCAAGTAAGTTCAATTTTTGACCAAAAATGTTTAACCCAAATAAGCCTGTTGGCCCACCTCCTTACCCAAATTTTGAAATATTTGCAGTTGTTTTACTCGTGTCATGGTACAATTTAGTATAAATTTGATGTTAGTTATTAAGGTAATTGAGCTACTTTGTTTGATTAATGGAAGATTGCAAGATAAAACACACAGTATTTGTTATAGGAAGAAAAAATATTGACCAAAAAAAAAAAAAAAAGCAAACAAAATCATATGTAGCTAAAGATTATAGTAAGAGTTGTTGGCTTGAGCAATGGTGAGCATTTAAACATTGAAGACCCTTTTTTATTCAGACAGTAAAAACTAAATATAGGTCATGTCAGGCATGAACTGGTTTTTTCTAGCACAGCCTATTTTGTGCTAGTGCCTGGCATGGTACATTCTATATCTGTACTGAGAGCACGACAAGGTTGGGCCAAAGTATTTACACAGCTAGATATATACAAATATATATATATATATGATATTTGAGCAACACTATATATATAATTATTCTTTCATCCAGATGTTTGCACGTTATTATCTTGTAGATGTCATTGTAAATAAACAAAAAAGCAAGAAAGAATAATATAAAATACATAACATTCGCATAACAATAATGTCTGAACGTCCACGTAAAAATATTTTGACCTAGAAAAACTCTAGATGTCTACAATTTGCAACTCCATCCAAGTCATCTATATAAAACCAGATTTTGTAGGAATTAATGGTACGTCCATAAAAATGGCTCTTCATCTCTCTCTTGGTTTGTCACCTGTCACTTATATATCTTGTCCAATAAATTTTTGTAATTTTATAAGCTGTATATTCTAGTCAGGCAGATAACAGTACTATTATAATATAAAAACACTGAAAACCAGGATCCAGGATTTGAGGAGCTACTTGTTGAGTGCTCCAAATGATAGCTCCACATACCAACCAACAAGCCTAGCTAGCTACTTAGCTAGATAACTAGCCAATACTAAGCATGCATGTAGGTAATATTCAGCTTGAGGTGCGTGAGTTAAGCATAATTTAGCATAACCAAGCATAATTACGATTCGCATTCTCTCTCTCTCTCTCTCTCTCTCTCTCTCTCTCTCTCTCTCTCATAAACTAGAGTAGGTTTATGTCTACTCAGTTAGACACAATATAAGGAAAAAGTTGGTTCCCATCACAAACTCTTAATTTCCATTATAGAACACCCACAAAACAAAGTTCGACGATGAAAAAAAGAAGGGAAAGTACTAAGTTTGTTCAAGTTTTATGAATCTATGATTTAAAATAGCTACATATAACACAATTTACACATGAAGTTGTTTGCAAAAATCATTAATCATTAAAAAAAATGAACAAAAACACAATACTTATAGCATGAAATTACTGAAATTAATGGAATATATTTTGATTTATTGTTTATTTAATTCCATGGCCATAAATGAAAAAATAATAATAATAACACATGTGAAGATATATTCTGAGAATTCAAACAAACAAGGGAAACCCTTTTTATTAGTAAAACAGAAAGACAGAGAGACCAAATCATGAGAGTAGACCCAAAACATGAATTCATGTACGTTTCTATATAATAAACAAGGGAAAAGAAAAAGAAAAGAGAAGCAAGCACCAATTCGATAATATTAGTGGTCGGAGAGAGGTATCTTTGTTCAAAGTTCAAAGAAACCAAAACGGATCCGTTTTGGCCAAGCTACATCTATATATATAATTGAACCATATCAAAATTTAAACACCAAAATAAGCTCAAAATAGATTTATATATATATATATATATGACAAGCTTAGGATACCCAAATATAGCAGGCTAACCTAATCTTGTATCTACGAATTTGGAAGCTCATAGATGCCTGCAGGATTCAGTGTTTATCACACCCAGTTCTTGATCTATCGATCCTCGTCTTCCCATTCCCCCCAAAGAAAAAAAGAAAAGAAAAAGGTACCTGCCTTGCAAATCTCACTCTTCAAGGGACTGATGAACCCCTCTTATTATACACTTTTTTTGTTTTGTCCAAAACCCACATAATCTAGCCATTAAAATATATATAGGTAGAGAAGGTGGGAAATATTCAGAAGTTTTTCACTTGTCTCCAAACAAGTACCCAAGTGAGGAATCTCCCCCAGGAACTGAATTAACTTTTGTTGTTGGACGATCCTGAAATAAATATACATAGATCATGTGGTATATATTACAAGTAAGCTCAGGTAATTCCCTAATAAAACACATCTTGCACATAAATTAATATAATATATGAAAAACTTACAGTTAAGAAGTTCCCAGAATTTTGGCCTTCAGCTCTGTGATAGTTATTGGAAACTGCTGCCTTTTCTTTTTCAGCAGAGTTAGGGGTACCTGGAGGCTTTTCAGTGACGGTGTCCAAGCTATCGATGCCATAAGGGGGTGTTATCGGCTTAGATGGCGGAGGTGGGCTTTGTTGCTCATCTGAGCCAAACAAGTACCCCAATGAACTTTGTCCACCACCATAGCTCCCACCTCTACTCATGGCTGCTGCTGCTGCTTAATTTCAAGATCGATCTTAAAAGCTGTTAGGTATGGGAGAAACAAAGAGAACCCTAATTTATATATATATATATATAAGCAATATATACAATTATGTGAGAAATGTGTGTGCAAATACTTTTTGGATGTTGATGATGATGCACAATACCTAATTTGTCTTTATTTTCTTTACTGAATAGTAATTTATATAAATCACCTTTAATTTCAAGGTGCATATAATTTAATCTAGAAAGGGGCATCCGATGGATATACTGCCTTCTTTGCATGATATATATGTCTCCATGTAAATACAATCGTTTGTATATATATGCTGTATATATGGAAGTTTCTCTCTTAAATATAACATTTCTATAAATTTGTGTAGTGTAGGAAGTACTATGCATGCACGGTGCACGGTATGCATTTTATTTTATTTTTTATTTTTTATATTAATGAGAGTGTGAGATTCGAACTTGAAAAGACACTATGTAGTCACGCTATGTATTTTGTTAATGTGTCAACTTCTTATAATTAGTCAATGGGTTCCCACCACTTCCACCTTCCCCATGGTACCCCACTTCGAACTCGTTCGAACTTCAATGTAACCAAAAAAAAAAAACTTCCTATAATTAGTAAAATTAATATTTTGTTTAGAACAAAAAAATTACTTTAAAACAGTTACTTTGCAAGGTATTCATGTTCAGACCATATATTATCAGATCCTCTCAACTGGACATGTAGAATGAGTAGCCTATAACGTAAAGGCCCACATGGCCCATCCCAGTTCCTGGAACTCATAGCAACCATCAGCAAGGGTTATCCTTTGGTAGCCTCACCCGCCGATCCGACTCAACGAAGGCACATGTTGTGCCACTTTCATGTCAAGACACATGGCAACCCCTCAGGCGATGTTCACAGTCCCACATTGAAACTACAACCCAAGGTGCTCCACCTTTTTTGTCTATAAATATGGCTCTTGCCCTAATGCATATAACTTGGTACTAGAATCCTTACTATGTCCAATTACTCTCACTCCATCCTAAGCTAACTTAAGCATTGGAAAGCCTTCAACCGTTACCGCACCGATGCCTAAAGCTTTACCGTTGTTCTATTCTTTCTTGTAGATCCTTTCCATTATATACCTGTCGTAGTCATAAAGTCTACGCTACCGAAGACATATCGCTTCTAAGTTGGTTTCATTTTTGGACATCAACAAGATACAATTATAATAAGTTGGTTGAATGTCAAACTAAAGTGAGCTAGATTGGCCTTTTAAAGCGATTATTATAACCATAATATAGAACTAGTGGTATATGATTACAGAACTAGATAGAAAGTTATAATGACCTAGTTTCTGCTAACCCTTGTTTAAGTTATTAGATTCTTAGCCCACAAACTATCAATTTTTATCCTCTTACTGATTAAACATGAAATAAATTATAAAATACTTGTAGCTCTTTCAGCACCCAGTCATGGACTTAAAGATTAGGCTAACTGCATCTAATCGCACCCTATTTTGAAATAGTATGTATAAAAAAGTGATATAATAAGTTACATAACTATAATCCAAACCACTACAATAATAGGTCATTTCTATATATCATGTGTTTTAAATTCATTATAATCCATAATATGTTAATTGTCATTAACTAGACAGGCTCATGGGATTCTTGGGCCTAATTGCCTAAACTACATCATTTTAAGACCTAAAGTAATGCTTAATTGGCGTAGCTTGATTGACTCCAAAGCAGTAGTTTCTGACCTTTTGAGCTCAAACTTCCAACAAATTGATCAATAACAAAGACTAACATCTAAAGTAATAATTATATAATTTTGCTTATATAGTTTCGATCCTAGGAACTTGGCAGAGTTGAAGTGGCATGAATTAATGTGTTGAGGTCTTGTCAGCCATCGAGTGCATGGAGTTGATGGAGCAAAATATGATACCCACTATGGCCCTCAAAGTGACACAATAATTGTCAACCAGTCATTCAAATATTGCAGTCAAGCATGAATAATGTACGTATATATATTCCTGTTAAAGCTGCATTAATTAGATCAGTCACGTCATCTGTTCTAGGAAGTTTTGGACATCAATTGTTCGGAGTAAAATGCAAAACTCAAGATAAAAACTATGAGATTACAGAAGTGCAGAGAGTGCAGAGAGTGTATGTATTGATGAAAACTCGTGACCTCTAGAAATAAATACTGAGGCGTGCAGAGTTTTGCACGAGAGAACAATAATTCCAGTTCTTGACTACTGAGTCAATGACAAAGTGTTGGAAAAAAGAGAATGACCATTGAACATCAAAGCATCACAAAGACCTCATATATTACAAAAATCTTATTCTTACACCTCAAATATTAATGTCTTTTTCTTTTCTTTTTCTTTTTTTCTGCTTAGAGAATCTTTTAACAAGACTAAATGACTGGAAAAAATTTCTGCCGCTAGTAATGACCTTGGTTATTTGGTCCAGGATATTTATCATCTAGGTGCATATGTCCATTCATAGCAACATTATTATCCGTACATGTTGGCCTCACCACACAGCACATAACCATGAATTTGCTTTGCTTTCAAGATCCGATTGGACGTTAATTAAGGAACTATTTTCGTCTTTATATCTTTTTTGATATAATCGATATTGGAGAGAGGGATGGAATTTAGGATTTCATGTAAGAATAATTACTCTTAACTACTTGAGCTACAAGCCGATTGTTTTTATTTTTTATTTTTAGTTTTAGACCTTAAGCATTAAGCAGCTGAGCAAGATATATATACCACACAATATATTCACCTATAAACCTACCTATATTCTGAAATTCAGACACCTAAACTTCCTCACTGCAATGTTGGATATGAACAACACAGCTGCCTGTCCAATCAAAAATGAATATAAATTGTGGAACCCTTTTGAGTCAAGAGTCATATGAACAATTTAAGATAAGATAATGAAATATTTATGGAAATTTAAGATGACCTAGGAAACGATAGAACTGGAAAAAGGGAGTAGGTTGGCTGTGACAAAGTGATAAATAAAGGAGCTCTACATGTACCTGATGAGAGTTGGTTCAGTTGGTAAGATCTTTGTACTGTATGTAGTTTCATCAGTGTTCGAGTTTTGTTGTCAACAGTTTTTGTCGGTGTGCGATTTGTAATTTTGTACATAAATCTATGCCGATGGCAGCTGGCAGTTGGGTGCCACATGTAAGTCCTTCAGGCTTAAAATTATAGGTCTGCTCTGACACTGGTGGTGAGAGTAGTCAATTTCTCCCTACATTTTTTTGTAAATAAAATAAAAAGAAAAAGAAAAAAAACTCTACATCATTACTCAACATAATTAACAGGTAAAAGTATGAAGTGGGTCCCAAATGTGCAAAAGATGGAATCCCCCATTGATAACCACATGATGGGGGACTGAGGAAGATCACCATCCATATATGCAAAAATATGTGAGACAAATCTGTTGGATTCATGTAAAATTGAATAAATCAATTACATATAGAATGACCTAATCATGATATATGTCTTCTTTTTTTTTTCTTTTTTTTTTTTAAAAATGTTGAAGTAAAGAAACAGTGAATATACATAGGCAAAATGCAGTTGCATAAGACTAGTGCACAAATGTTGACAGATTGTTCGGCTTGTTTGGCCCATATTAGAAAAGGGCCCAGAAGAACTAGATAGTAAGCTCTGAGCCTAATAAGCCATAAGTGGACGTGGACAACTTCAAAATCATAACCTAATAAGCCCTACAACATTTTGTGTTTGTACCTTTTGTTTTTGGTAAAGCAACATTGGAGGAGGAGAGATTTGAATATAAACCTCAGGTGTTTGTATCCAATGGATTCACTAATTAGTATTAGAGCAACTCCACCCATTTGTCCTTAGCCATGGCAAGGGTGGAGCTAGGGCAAGCACTATTCACGTGAATAGTGGTTGCCCTTACAAATAGTAAATCGTTTCTCCACCCGTTGCCCTTAGCCATGGCAATTACTATTCACTTTTTTGTTTTTTCCTCCTATTTTTTAATGAAAATAATTAATTTGGGTAATATTTTCAGATAAGATTTTCGGATTCCTACGTGTCAAGACTATTCATAATCAGATAAAATTTTCGGATAAGATATTTGGATTCAAATTTCGGATTAATTTCAAAGTTCAAATTTCAGATAAATTTTTGGGTTCAAATTTCGAATGAATTTCAAAATTCAAATTTCAAATAAATTTGCGTTCAAATTTCAAATAAATTTGCGTTCAAATTTCGGATGAATTTCAAAATTCAAATTTCAGATAAATTTGGGTTCAAATTTCGGATGAATTTCAAATTTCAGATATGATTTTCATCCAATAAAATCAAGCCACGTGGCATGTCTATCTTGCCAAATTTTTCTATAAAACCAGAGTCTCAGCTCATACCTCTCACACCACATCTTTCTATATTTTCATTTCTGAGAGTTTATAATTCATACTTCATTCATTCTGAATGGAAGAATTTAGGAGATGCTTGGAGAGACAAGAGAGAGAAAGAAGAGAGAGAAACCGTAGAGCAGATGAAGTCAATGAGTTGCAGAGACAAGTCGATGAGCAAGTTCTCATAACAGTGGCTTTGAAAGAAGAAGAGAACCAAGGTCGCCGCCATAGTTCACAAGCCGGCCGCCGCCGGAATGTGGAAAGACATAGGCATTCTAGGGGTAAGAATATTTTGGAAGATTATTTTATCCCAACTTCTTTGTACTCTGATGTTGATTTTCGAAGGCGATTTAGAATGCAACCTCATTTGTTCAATAAAGTCATGCATGATATTTGCAATTATGATGCATACTTTGTTCAAAAGTGTGATGCTGCTGGGGTTTTGGGGCTTCTTCCGGAGCAAAAGCTTACAGCTGTTATACGAATGTTGGCGTATGGAGCATCTGCTGATCAGGTGGATGAGATTGCCCGGATGGGGAAGTCCACTACGTTGGAGGCTTTGGTAAGATTTTGTCAAGCTATTGAAACTCTGTACACTAGGGACTACCTGCGTAGACCTACTTCCAGGGACCTCCAACGGCTTCTGCAAAAAGCCGAAGCTCGAGGATTCCCTGGAATGATTGGTAGCATCGACTGCATGCATTGGCAATGGAAGAATTGCCCAACTGCCTGGCAAGGTGATTATGGAAATCGAAAAGGCCAAAAAAGTATCATCCTTGAAGCGGTTGCTGGTTTCGACACATGGGTTTGGCATGCCTTCTTCGGAGTTGCAGGATCACAAAATGACCTCAACGTGCTGGGTCAATCCCCCGTCTTCAACGATGTATTGAGAGGTCAGGGCCCCAATGTCACCTATGAAGTCAACAATACAGTATACCAGACAGGATACTACCTAGCTGATGGAATCTACCCGAGGTGGACGACTTTTGTCAAAACCATTCCAAATCCCCGATCCCAGAAGCAAAAATTATTTGCTACATATCAAGAGGGATACAGGAAAGATGGCGAAAGGTGTTTTGGCATCCTTCAAGCCAGGTGGTTGATTATTCGAGGTGCGGCCCGCATGTTTGATGAGGAGATCTTCAGAAGCATTATGATGACTTGCATCATCCTCCATAATATGATTGTGGAGGATGAGTACGATTATGATGCTTTAGAGGTCTACGAACCGGATCCAATGAACACGGCTTTGACATGGATTTATGAAAGGCCCATGGGGCCAAATGGAGAACCGTTTGAGCCGGAACCGTTGGTGAGGGATGGTCATTTGATGACCCGAATGATAGATCGATATACGGAGATGCAATCTTCGTATATTCATGAAATGCGTCAATTTCACTTGATGGAGCATCTATGGGCGGTGAAAGGCAATGAAGATTAATGATGGAGAATAGATGCTTTGCTTATGTTTTATTTAGTATGGTTTGGTTGTGTTTTTATTTTTATTGTGCCTTGTTTGTACTTTTATTTTTATTATTGTGCCTTGTTTGTACTTTTAATTTTATTTTTATTATGTTTTGTTTGAAGTATGGAATATGTTGAATAAAAAGGTAATTTATTGAATGCTTTGTTTATTAAATAATGAAATGTAATACAAGTCATTATGAATTACTAATAAAATAAAATACATGAATTATAACAACTTTAATAGAAAACAACTAAAATACAAATACATAAAAGATATGCTAACTAATTTAATGGTTTCCATCATTTAACCAATCCGTGTTGTTAGGCCCATCATCCCGGAAAAGTCTTCTTCTCATAACATCCCTTCGTTCTAGCTTCCAAAATTGTTTTGTTTCAGGGGACATATGACTTGTATCCATTGCCATGGTTTCCCGATCTGTCTTGTCCATATCTTTTTTGCGCAAATACTCCCTTTCACGTGCAAACTCAGCATCAAGGGCCAACTCGTGCTCTTGGCGTTTTTGCTCCATTTCTATTCTTATGCCGTTTTGCCTTGCAATTTCCTCCAAAAATTGTGAATTTTGATTGCTTGAATTACCCTTCTTTTTTGCCTTCGCGGCCTTTCGGCCAATGGGCCTCGGCTCCTTTTCGATGGGTGAGTCTTGACTCATAGGAGAATCAAGAGGTGAATCCGATGTCATTGAATCACGGAGTGGCGTCTCGTTTAACACAACCTCCGGACCCGTTGGAATAATTACGAAGCGTTTGCAAAATTTCACCACCTCCCAACATTCATGATGGGTGAAACTTTTTTTGCCACCCCCGGTTGCACCGAACCACATTTGTGCTTGAATCATCTATTGAACAAAAAAATGGAAATGCAATAAATATTTAAAATATATTGGATATGCAAGAAATATTAACAACATATTAAAAATACAAGCAATATTAACAAAATAGTGAAAATGCAAGAAATATTAACAACATATTTAAAATGCAAGCAATATTAACAAAATATTGAAAATGCAAGAAATATTAACAACATATTTAAAATGCAAGCAATATTAACAAAATATTGAAAATGCAAGTAATATTAACAAAATTAACAAAATATATACAACATATTGAAAATGCAAGTAATATTAACAAAATATATATATTAGGAGATTAAACTTAATAACACAAAAATTATAAAATACTTACCTCGTTAGTACGATTTTGCCCACTTCTATAGTTGTCCATCGCTTTTGCTAGGGCATTTCTACATTGTACGATTTTGCCCACTTCTATAGTTGTCCATCGCTTTTGCTAGGGCATTTCTACATTTTCCCAACTCTTTATTGAGAATTTTCCACCTACTGGATAATGCCATCTCCGTACGAGTAGACCCCGGAATTTTTTCACAAAATTCGGCATGAATTTTTTTCCACATATGAAAAAATTTCATTTCATTGCCGGACACGGGACAATGACAAATTTGGAGCCAAGCCTCACACAAAGAAACATCTTCCATTGTGCTTCAAGCCCCTCTGGTTTCGATAGAAGAAGCCATAAAAATATGAAATCAAAATGCTAGATGAAAAAGAGGAAAATGTTGTGTAAAAAGAGTGAATATTAGTAGAAGTATAATGAAATGTAAGAGTATTGGTGTTGAAAGTGAAGGGTATTGATAGGTATTTATAGAAAAAAATATCATAATTTTTTAGAATTTTTTAGAATTTTTTTCACCCAAAAAAGCCTCAGCCGTTGGATTAGAAAGGAGAAGCAGATCGGAAGGCACTGAGCGCGACACGTGGCAGCGTACCGTTGGCGCTGGCGTCAGCGCTGACGTCAGCGCGCGCTGATTCAAAATTTTTTTGCCGTTGGCGCGTGCAATGCACGCCCCCACCGTAAAAAAATTTTTGAACGCACTAGCTGACGTCAGCGTGACGCCAGCGCTGACGTCAGCACCCGCGTTTTGGACCTGGGGCTGGTTTGGCCTTCGGGCTGGCCCGAGTTGGTGGGTCCCACACCAAACCCGGGCCTGGGCTGCACGCTGGAGCGAAATTTTTTTTTTTTCTGCCCTTGCCTCGGGCTGGGCTCCTTCGCTGGAGCCACTCTTAGGGCCGCCCTTGGGTGGTCTCGAAGGGCAATGGACATGGGCCTCCAATTAAGAGGGCCTCAAATTATATATATATATACACCAAGCGTCCAACTTATTCCAAAAAAGTAAATTTGGGTTTTAGTCACAAAAAATCTTTCACTTTTAGAAAAAGCCAAAGCTTTTTCAAAAAAGACAGAAAAACCTCTCAACTTTCAAATCAAAGACATGCAAATGTAAAGGATTCCTTAGGAAATCCAAAAATAAATAAGGGCAATTTTGTTCATTTTGACTTCTTTTCTCCTTTGGCCTTTTCCAAAGTCTCCCCGCTTTCCTCTTTCTGTAAGACTTTGGTTCTCCTACTGCTAGTTTCTCCATGGAACATGCTCTCTATTTAATCCACCATATTGTTCTCTATTCTCCCAATCTCTCTTCAATCTATTATTTTCATTTTTTCTCATCCCTCTTTTCTCATATTGTAACCCTAAAAGAATTGATCTCTCATTGAAAAGCTCACAATTTTTCTTTCTTGATCTTTGTCTTTGAAATTGATGATGACAAAGAAGAGATGAGCATGAGAATTTGAAAAGGTAATCAAATGTATGAATTTTTCTTTATATTTTTTCCTATCCACCAAACTATTTTTTTCCACCCAATAAAACTTGATTTAGGAACAAAACACTAAAACAGAGCAACTCCTCTATCCAATATTCAATTTCCAAAGGGAACAAAACACAGAGAGACTCGTAACATACTCACTCACGCACAAACCCATAAAGTAGTTCTCGTTTCTTAAATCCTAAAAAAAAAAAAAAAAAAAAAAAAAAAAATCCATGCGTTGTGAATTCTTTCTATTTTCTTTATATTTTTTTATATTCTAATTTTGAATTGCATGTATTCTAATTATTTTTTTACGTAGCAGTCTTTGTGGGAAAAGGCTCCCTTATGGTCTCTGTTGAGTCTTGTTCTTGCTTTTATTTCTTAAATTGTTGTTCGGGCTTGGCCTCTATCTTTTGTTAGGTTGGTTTGTTGAATGTTAGATGCTATTTGACTATGTATGGACCTAAATATGATTTTTGTTTTTTATGGTTCATGTACCTTGCTTTGTTAGAGTGAAATTATTATGTTTAAACTAGGAGTTGGTATGGTCTGGTTTGATCCGATTCCCACCCAAATTGAAACTGAAACCGAAACTATTCATATGGGTTATAAAACTGAACCACAAGCCTGTTTGGTTTTCAGTTTTTCCTGTTTTGGACAAGAATCTTTTTTCTTTTTTTTAATTTTTTTTTAAAACAAAATTCAACTAAAATTTTATTTTTCAAGACTTAAAAATTCACAAATGGCCTAATTTTATGCAAAGAGAGCTGATTTGGAATTAAGCTTGGGAAAAGATTAGTCATGGGCTTAAAAATTTAGCATTGGGCTTAAATATTTTATAAAAATATTTTAAAAAATACATAGCCGATTTGGTTTTTTCACTACAAAAATGATAACCATAACTAGACCAAATTGGTATGGTCTGGTTTTTGGTCAACCTGGTTTTTTTGGCCCAATTCAGCTCGATTTTTCAGTTTGAATATCCACCCCCTAGTTTAAACCAAAATGAATGAATGAGGAAAAAAATATTCCTTTCTTATTAAGCTTTATTACATACTAAGGAAAGGGACCTTATTTAATTTATCGCCTATAACCACCCAAAAGTGAGGACTGACCTGATTAGTATTAGATTGTTAATTGCTAATGATTAGTAACAAACAAACCTCCTCCTTCCCTCAATTTTGTAAAAAATGATGATGAAATGTTTGGTAATCTGTTTTTTTTTTAATATATAAATTTGGAATGCTTCCAACTTGATTATCACCTTCCCTTATGGGGTTGACGTTACATATCCAACAAAAGCACCTGCTAAAAATACTAAATATACAACAGAATAGGTACTACTTCGGCAAAGTTGTTGAGCAGAGCAAGAATCTAAATTTTGTTTACCAAAAATGTGTTTGATTTCTAAACTGAAAATGGAAAGAACCTCTCCATCCTTACACTCTAAAATGGTTCAATTAGATTATTGCATGCATTTTTTTTTCCTTTTCTTTTCTAAAGCACTCTCAAACCACTAAAACCCATGGAGAGAAGATTGTTCGACCGAAAAAAAACATGGAGAGAAGATTGTGAAATATGTTTTTAAGTGGTTTTAGGAAGTTAAAGAAAAAACAAGACATCAAAGTCAAGAACTACCAATATTTAATTACAAAAAAAGTGTAATTTAGCAAAGAAAGGAGTTTTTGCACCCAAAGCAACAAACACCATAGCACCCTTCAACCCTTGACCCCATGATTGCCCAGAAATAGAAAGTCCCTTCAGTAACAAAACTCAGCCATTTAAAATGGCTGAAGCTGCCTCATATGCCCCTGTCCTGTGCACCTAAACTTCCTTTTGTCCCATTTCCCGTATTTTCCTCAACCCTTGTAAATTCAAGCTTCGATCTTTCTTTCATTGCCAAGCTGTTTGCTTTGAACTCAAAGCTTGGAGCTTTTCTCCCATGGCTGCTTCCTCAGTCACTGTAACATACAATTTCGGCCAAAAAACTCTCCTTGCTCGAAAACCCATCTCCAAAACAATCCCCTCTTCTGTTTTAACTTCCTCAACAGCAACATACCTGAAGAAGAAGAGATGGAACGTTCTGCGCTTGGTTATGGTAAAGAAAACAGAGAAGGATCATAAACTACAAGAAGAGACGAACACAGAGAGGTGGACTGTGATAACACCACGTGTGTTACAGAGATTGGAGAGAAAGAGATCAGAGAGAAACACCTACCTTGTTGCTGCAGTCATGTCCAGCCTTGGAGTCACTTCAGCTGCCGCCATGGCTGTATATTACAGATTCTCTTGGCAAACAGAAGTAATGAAAATTAATTAAATTCTATTTCTTTATTTATTTGTTGTTTTTCTTGACATGGGTTTTGATCAATTTTTTATCAAACAGTTTGGAGAATATATCCTTCCTGAAATGCTGGGTACGTTTGCTCTCTCTGTTGGCTCTGCTGTAAGTAATGAATTATCAAAACCATGGCAATTTCATTGATGGGAAATCTTTGTTTTCCAAGGAAGCTCAAAATTTTGAATTGTTTGCTTTGTGTTTGTTTCAAAGGTGGGAATGGAGTTTTGGGCAAGGTGGGCTCATAGAGCTCTGTGGCATGCTTCACTGTGGGATATGCATGAGGTCAGTTTTATATAAAATTTCCAATTCTAATCTAAATTTTCATAAGGAAGATTGGTTTTGAGGATCTTTTAATTTTGTTTGATTATTTTTGCAGTCTCATCACCAACCTAGGGATGGCCCTTTCGAGCTCAACGATATCTTTGCCATAATCAATGTTGTTCCTGCAATTGCTCTTCTCTCTTATGGTTTCCTCAACACGGGTTTGTTTCCAGGACTCTGTTTTGGTGCTGTAAGTATTTCCCAAATATATAATAATTTACCCGTACTTAAACATCAATAGTATTGTAGATCGATATCCAGTATCAGTCAATCACTTTCTTATGAAAGAAAAACTAGAAAAATGGTTTGTTAACCAAGTTTTTTTGTTTGTTTGTTTTGGGTACAGGGATTAGGAATAACAACTTTTGGGATGGCTTACATGTTTGTGCATGATGGTCTTGTGCACCGTAGATTTCCAGTTGGGCCAATCGCAGACGTCCCTTATTTACAAAAAGTTGCTGCAGCCCATTATGTAAATTACTCTGATTTTCTTTGCCCATTTTGTGTTCTTGACATTGCCATTCTTTTTGGGTTTTGATTATTTCTTCTGAAATTGAATAGCTTCATCACTCTTGCATATTGAATGGAGTGCCATATGGGTTGTTCTTGGGACCTAAGGTAAAATATTCAAGCCTCTCTTCCTTGGAAACAAAGGTTCTTAATTTCCAATGAAGTTGTAATTGTTTGATATGATGTATGTAGGAAATAGAGGAGGTTGGGGGCATGGAAGAATTGGAAAAGGAAGTCCAGCGCAGAACTAAGAAATCCAAAAGTTGATATTATTTGTTTGAATTTTCTGAATTTTTAAATACTAGTGATTGCTTCATTTTGTCGAAGCTCGTAGAAAGGGAGTGAGAGACTTCTTCAAACCAGCAACCGCAGACGTGCAAGAAAGTGCTCAAGGACAAATATTGTCGCCGTGTAGGAACCTATCCACCATCAAAATTGGCTAAAAGCTCCTAAAAATGTAAATCTAATTAAGAAAATTTCAATACTTAAAATTCTTTTGTTCTTCAATCATCTCATCCAAAGAACACCAATGCATAAGATGTGAAGCTCAAGTAACTATTTGTTTAGTAGTATTTCTGTTCTCAAATCTCGCTTTCATCGTTGATTAAAAAAATATAACAGAACTTAGAAAATGATTATAACATCTTGCCAGTACATATATGCATTAATTGTAAGTAATGGCCTATGTTTAGGTCACATGAATAGTGTTTCTACTTGTTTTAAATGCTAAGTCGTTTGCCATCATTTTTTAAGATTTTGAAATCCAAAGTAACCTAACAATTCGTACAAACTTAACTTAAACGGTCTACCAAACTAAAAATTATAGTTATTTATCACAAGCTGTCATCTATTGAACTATTATAATAAACTTGATAAAATGAAATCTAATATACAAGTGAGTGGCTCTGCTAACACAACCGAGGTCTTTTATGATAAAACTTATTATCTGTTTGGACTTTACAGGTGATTAAATTGGACTTTACATACGTGAGAAGTAGTTGTAATTGTTAGGCAGAAGATTTTAATTTCATGGAAATTAACATCCTTGTTGTATATTATGTGCTGCTGATAAGTTGGCTGTTTTTGGAATTGCTGTAATGTAAAGGACCTGAGATCTGTTCGTCATTCATGTTTTTGTTTCTCTCTTTGAAAATTTGGCACACACCAGTTGAGCTGGCTTGCTGCATGAACTCTGAATATAATATATATATTACACAGTCGCAAGCATGATTCCAGTCATGGATCGATCAAGTAAGCAGCTAGCTGTAGGTTCATGTACATGGTCACTTATAATTATGTACGTACCTTCTCTAGGAGATGAGCAAGAGCCAAAAGGGCTCAAAGCCAATTTCCCTGCCATCATCATCTTTTTATTTATTTGTGGCTCATCAAGTGATGACTTACTACTCAAGAGACCATTATAGGAGAAGTTCTTGCATACGAGATACGACTGTTGTATACATTTTGTTTTTACACTCATAACTTCTCACACGATATGTGAGATTTTCTTTTCACTGTTTTCGTGTTTTTTGGTTACATTGGAAGACATCTTATCTCCATTCTTCCATATTTTCTCACTTCTCGACTTCTCGGAGTAGTCTTAGAAGGCTTGCGTTCTAGGCTTAGAAGCTGTGTTCTAGCTGTTTCTTTATCCAACTCTGTTTGTATTGCTCTGCTTTTGTCTTTGTATTGCTCCTTCCCGTTTGGGTTGTTCAATGACATCAAATTTCGACCCAAAAAAAAGTAGTCCTAAAAGGCCTTATTGTAGGCATATATTTACTGTATAACATATTAGATATATAACTACTAGCTTGAAAAACTTAGTTGTCGAGACTCTGTAGTACAACTGCAAACCAACAAAAAGAAATGAAATAGGAATCGAGTTTAAGATTACTTACAAAGAATACCATGTTAGACCATCACTAACCGTAAAACTATTAAACTTTCATAAAATGGACCAACAATTAGTTGTCTACGATAATAGCACAGCTCTTTCTTTGCAGGATCCATGTCTCCATCAACAATATGTCATGGGGAGCACTGGCTTGCTACCAAACTTGCTATTCTGAAATATACACCAAAATGCCTCTACCCAACCATACTTTTGGTTGGGCTCCATCAATGTGTACTTACATTTTTCGCTTTTGCATTTGCTCTAAATTGAGTTCAACGACCTAACCACATGCGCAACTCCCTCTTTCATGACATAACGACGCGTCGTTTCTTCAAAGAAACCCACAGTGGGTTTTTTTTCCTTATTTTAATTGTGCACGTGGCGATCGTAGAGTGGGGATCATCAGTATACGCGTCAAAATCCAAGATTGGTGAAGCGGATGATTTTTCCACCGAAACGTGAAAACTCCCGATGCTTCCACATCTTCTGGAACTGTCTGGCCGAAAAAAGCGAAAAATCATCTGGAACTGGAACCCTTTGCAACGTTTTTTGTGTACTCTGTTTATGTCTCTTCGTTTGTTGTTGCAGAGCAACTGAAGCACCGCAGGTACGGACCAAACTCAATCCATCAGCACCCTAACTAAATAATCTTTGGTGTTTTTAAGATTACAAGGTGTGTTGGGTTTGTTTGAATTGATCACAAAAAAGTAGAGCCTACATGCGTGGATTAGCTGCGTTGTCCCCTGCAAAGATCAAGTTGTTCAAACAAGCCTACCCTATGAAAGGGTCATGGGGTAATTTACACCCTCCTCTCCTCTCTCTTTATGCTTTGAATATAGTTAATAACTTATAAATTTATAATTGTATAGCATTACAAGTTCTTGATCTGATTAATATGATACATTGTAATTAATTATAGGTACTGTGGCCACTTCAACACCAAAGAGACAAGGGAACAATATTGATCCTGGCGAAGGAGGACTTGTTGCGAAACAGAAAACCGAACCAATTGTTGCCTTCAGCAGGCCTCCGCCCCTTCCACCGGTTTTCGGACCATTGGTTCTTCTCTCTCTGCTAGAAACGTGGTGGAATCGCGATAACAATGATGACTAAAAGGTGATTTATCTGTCCTTCTAACGCTGGCATTGTCTGATCCTCTCTACTTGAAGAAGAACTTTGCAATGTAAAGCACAATGTAGTATGCATAGCTGAGCAATCGAGCTGCAAGGTTCCAAAGCCTTAAGTAGCTGTCTACAAGTGGTGCGAAAAGTATTGTGTATATCTTCCATAACCATTGAAAAACGATATGAGGACTCTTTAGGAACCCTGCAGGAGACATATCTTGATGTTATGTCATGCTGTGATATATATATATATATATATATAAGATGATTAAGGTTTTGAAATTTTTAGTTAAATTCGGCTTACATTCGGTAGTTTTTGGGAAACCATCGAAGAGTGTAGTCATTGTCTTTAACAGACTCTGAATTGCACCACAGGGACAAACACATAATGAACAAAATCGAATGGTCAATAATATTCACTTTATTTTTTTTCTTATTGTGATGATAGAGGCCAAAGGATTCTTTCTGACAGTAGTTGGCAGACTTACCAGCACTACAGTTCCTGGTTTGATTGGTGATTCAATGACAATTTGGGCTTTCCTGTAGACAATCAGAATCAGTTAGGCATTGTTCATCTTTAATAGGATGAGAAGCCAAAGAAATACATTTGTCTTTCTGTACTTGAGTACTATTTTTTCCCCTTTTTTGGAGAATTCAAAGAAGCTGCAGCCTCGGGTGTAGGGGATCTGTTTGTCTTTCCATTCTGCAATACCAAACATAACCCAGTTTGAAGATGCACAAGATATGTAATGGAACTAGATTTATTTCAGGTGGAGTGACAATGGCATATATAAGTACACATACCCATGTGCCAGTTTGCTGCTCCTATGAGCTCATCTCCTTCGCACACGTGTTGTATGCAGAACTTGACATTTTGACCCATGCCTGTAATCAGCTGTTCAAAAAAATTCATTACCTCCTGCATAGAATGCAATTTAGGTTATGTTAGTTGCAAGGAAAACTATGATCTTGTTGTTGTCAAGATGAACAAAGATCATTGACCTTTTTGCCCTGTAATGGTGTGTTAAAAGAGCATTCTTCAATGTAGCAGCCTTCTGAGATGTAATCACCTAGTTGCTTTAAGTTTTTCTCATTGATGCATTTGTAGAATTTCTTGATTGTGTCTGATGGGGAAGGAGAACTTGGATATATGCCTGAGCTTCTCTGTGCTGCTGCCATGACAGGAAAGAGCCTGTGGTCATTTAACTGTTTATTTTCTGCCTTCCTTTTCACGTAGATGCAATGTTGCAGAGCATCTCTCTTGTTCTGCTCAAATTGGAATGTTCTTTTAATGGCCATGGAACTAATGGCTGGCCCTGTCATTGGTTTGAGGCACATTCTCTGACTTGGTGTTTTGCCTGAGAAATTGAGAACAGTAGCCATTGCCTTCGGCCAAAGTTGAGACAAGAGAGAGACAGCAAACAATTATCATGTAGCATTCATATGTACAAGGGACTAGTGTGACAGAATAGAGGAAAGAATAAAGGGACATTTGCACCACTACCTTAACCAAGGAATCTCCACATGGTTTTAGTTCCATTAGATTGCTTTGCCTATATTTGTGCCTTGGTATGAAATCTAAGTATCGCCACATCAGGCATCACCCGGGTTTTGCTAGTAATAGTGAATCATATTTTTTCCCCCAGGATATAGCATTGAAGCATCGCAACGAGTCGATAAAAATAAAATTATTTGTATCAGAGTTATTGATTATATTGTTCATCATATCGAATTTACCTTGTCGATGTGATCAACAAAGAACTAGGCATAAAATGTGAAATAAATACCGGGTAGTTGTGCCACGTTGTTCAATGGGGATATATTGGCAACCCTATGTACACAGTGTCACACTTGTTATAATTAGCAATTCTCTATGTGTAGATGTTTATATGTTCCAAGACGTTTAATAAATTGGAATTCAAAATGGAATCCTTGCTGCTTGAATTGATTGACGTTGTATATATAGGCAAAAGAAATATATATAAGCCGGCCAAACCAAACCCTACCACAACCCTAACCAATTGCACGATTGCAGCAAGATGTGGAGGATTAAGAAGCATGACAGGGAATTGGATGGGCCTAGATACCCCTATGTATGCCTAGATGCCCTAACTTCATAGGGGCTTAGGTCTTGCCATCTTGGAAATCAATCATTCTGCATTTGTTTACTGAAAAATGAAAATACAGTCTGAAATTAGTTGGACATGGTTGGTTGGGAGCCCTTAGTTGCCGATTGTAATGTGTTCTTCCCCAAAATATGTCATCTCTATATTCATATGGTTGTTAGGGCACAACTATACGCCGACATATTCATAGCTTACATAATATGATGAGAAAATTATCAAACTGTTTGACACTGTTAATCAAAATCACTGCTTCAGTTGAATTTTGTCTGAAATTTTAGATTGCCAATCCACAGTACATGTCAAACTTTTGATAAAGACGTTCGTCTAAAAATAAAATAAAAATTTGATAAAGACGCCTTAATACTATCTTGAGTAAAAGATGTCTTAAGTTCGAATTTTCCACTCCCTACACATCTGTAATTAAGAATGCAAATGTACATATTTATATATAAAAGACAAGGTACACTTTGTTTTTTGTACAGAAGGACAAAATAAACTTTACAAGTTAAATAATCCTGCATGATGATTCAGGGCACATGTTTGAGAGATAGAACCAAAGCGAAGAGGAAACTTCTTTCCTCTGTTTTTTCCTTTTTTTTTTTTTTTTTTTTTTTTTTGTTTCTGCAGGCGACGCTGAAAACAGGGTACTGAAGCACAAGCACATGTGAAGTATTTCATACAGCAGCATAACCTAAAATTTTTTTTCTATACATAATCTCTGTCTAAAATGGATCTTCTCACTATTTTCCATTTTTGGTATAATAAGGAACAATTATAGTAAAAGGAATGAGCATCAATAACAGTCACAATCTTCATCATTTTCATCTTTCTCTCTCTCTCTCACTTGACTTTTTCCTAGGGGATCAATCTACTCAACCATGTGATACAACAACACACATATTCAAATAATTCGACCAAAAAACAAGCATATTCAAATAATAGAACAAGATAGCTTCACCTCTAGGTAGTAGAATGGCCGTTTGACATTTCCAAGAAGGTCTACCTGAAAACAAGGACATTCATTAGAAGAAAACAATTTACAAATGTACATGAATGGATTATGCTCTGCTCCCTGTTATCCGCACAACATGCCTTTAAATTATATAATCATCTGTTAACATGGACAAAAACATAATATAAAAAACCATTAAATTCTTACCACTGTTTTAAAGTCTGTCTTCCCCTAGTCCTTTCAGCATATCCACTAAAGAAAACCGGGGACCAGCCTCAAGGTCCACCAGAGCTCCTACATAACCCGCACGTGTTCAAGTTAAGACAAGCTCAAACCAATCATTTGCATTAAACTATGGATAATACTCTTAATCAATCATAATCAGTCACCAAATCATCACAAAAATTTATATTGTCTCAAGTTGAGATGAAAAGAATCTCTGTACAGCCAGACAATCTCGCTGGCATGCCCCCTAACAAACACCAGTCTGAAAAAGCTTGTTTCTAGCCTTCTCTGATCTTCCCGGATCAATCCACCCCCATCCTTTGATGATACAATGAGCTCTATATAAACTCCCAACCAATGCCACACTATCCACATCCATCAAACAAAAAAGCAGTCTTAAAGCAAAAAAGAAAAGAAAAGAAAATTCGACATTTCCTCAAATTACAAAATGAATAGCAAGGTCTCTGGTGTTCCTGCAGCTGAAATTGCCAAAAGCTTCAGAAGCAGAAAGCCTCTTCCAAAGCGGGGACAGATAAAATCAAGAATAGCTGCAAATGCCATTCATTCCATAGTCTCTGTGCTCTCCAAAGCCTCTTCAGATCGCAAGCAGCGCAGCAGGAAAACCCATTTTTAGTGAGAGCAAGATCAGTAGAAATTGTAGAGTCATATCATTTTCTAAAAATGTATGATCAGTTGATCACTGCCTTCTTAATTTATATAGCTCTTCTTATATCATTTTGTTTTTCTTATTCCGTTCAAGCACAATTGATAGTTTCTAGTCTCATATAGCAATTTACTGGGGAAAAGAAAGAAGAAGAAAAAAACAATAAATTGACAAGGAAATGGCGTTCACGAGTGGCACAGATTATACAACAGAAACCAACACTCAAGCATATTTTCGTGTCAAAGATGCTAAATTCATTTGTAGTTTTAAACACTTACAAGGCCACAATTCACAATGTTAGCAGAACATGACGATATTATAAGTTTGATTGTTATACTCTTAACTGTTGAAGCAACGGAAAATAACCTCGGAAAGCAGGTTAATAATTGTTTATGCAATCCATAACCAAGAACCGAGAATTGATGAGCAATGTTACATAGAGATTGGAGGGGGTGCAAACAAAAAGGAAGAAGACGTGCATATTTGGATAAAATAGTAAAACCTCGCAATATGGTCTAATACTAAACGCAAGAGCATATGTGACTGGACTTCATAAATTGAAAAACCAACCTGATTAGATGGCAAGTACTTCACTTGTCAATCCAAAGGATACCGGAAGGGGTAGCCAAGCAAGCAATGTGAATGGCTCAATACTTATGTTTTTACTCTCATGATGTGTTTTTATAAGTCATAGATCATTAAATTTGGACTGTCATTTTCCAATTTTGATGTCACTGACATTTGCCGATATAACCTTATCAGCTCCGTATGTATTTCTTTACTATCACGATGTGATTTGTCGTCAGCTAAAAAGTAATGAAGCAATCCTCCAACTTGAAGCCAACTAGAACCAGGCTCTTTGTAGACTATTTTTTCCTTCATTTCCTTTCTCACTTTTCCAACAGCACTCCACATACCAGCTGAGGCATAGAGATTTGAAAGCAAAATATAAGCAGATTCATTGTCAGGCTCGAACTCAAGAAGCTTCTGTGCTGCGACTCTCCCCATGTCCATGTTTTTATGGATGTTACAGGCCGATAGAAGAATCTGCCATATATGAGCATCAGGGCAAATGGGCATTTGATCAATGGTCCTCTTTGCTTCTTCTAGGAGTCCAAGTCGACTAAGTAGCTCGACCACGGAGGCATAGTGTTCTATATGTGGCATTAGCTCATCACGCTCAAACATTGAGTTTAAGTAACTAAAAGCTTCTTTGACAAGACCTGCGTGGCAACATGAAGTAAGAACTCCCAGGTAAGTAATATGATCTGGTTTTACTCCAAACTTAGACATCTTGTTGAATAGTTCCGAAACTTCATCATGAAAACCATGTTGAGCATATCCCATCACCATCGCATTCCAAGAAGCCAAATTGTTCGTGGAAACATGTCTAAACACCTTCTCTGCGTCACCTATGCTTCCACACTTACAATAAACGTCAATAATAGCGCTTTCAACAAAGCTCCCTTGATCAAATCCAGTTTTAAGAGCCAGGGAGTGAATCACTCTTCCCTGTTCCAACTCTGTTATAGCACCACAAGCTTTAAGGACAGTACTGAAAGTTGAACTGTCCACTTCAAGTTTCAAGCCCCTCGAGATATGGAACAAATTGATAGCATCAGCATGACAACCAGAACGGACAAAACTAGTTGCCATTGCATTAAGAAGTACCAAATTTATCTTGTTAATATCATAAAATATCCTTTTTGATTCATCAATCCAATTGCATTTCCCGTATGTCACTATCAAGCAAGCCACCACACGATCATCCACCATGAACCCAATTTTGATCACATGTGAATGGATTTGCATTGCCAGCCTTGGGGAATTCAAGTTGGAGGCGACTTCAAGAAGGCTAGCCACAGTATACCCATTAGGCTGTAATGAGATATCACGCATGCAACGAAGTACCTCCAAAGCCTGAGTAACAAGTCCATTCTCAGAATATCCAGCAATCAAAGAATTCCAAGAGACAGAATCTCGGCAAACCATATCATCAAATATGGACCTAGCATCACCAATCTGCTCACACTTCCCATACATGGATATTAACACATTGCCAACAGAAACCACCCATAAATACCCCAGCTTCTGACAAAGTGCTTGGATTTGCTTACCGGGATTTAACATCCCCAGCCCTACAATGGCTGACAATACATTTATAATTGTATATTCATTTACCTTCAAATCCCCAGAGTGCAAAATTTTGAACAGTTCTAAAGCTTCCACACCATCAGAAGCAGCTCCTATCCTTTCAGTCCAAGAAACAACATCTGGGTCAGTAATTTCATCGAAAACCTTTGCGGCATTCTGCTTATTCCCACACCTAGAATACATATTCATAATTGCATTACTCAGATGAACTGAACACCCCCGTAAAAATCCCATTTTGACACCAACCCCATGAACCTGTTCCCCCTCTTTCTCATCAAACAATGCACCAAGCACAGCAGTCAAGCTAAACTCATTCAATTCCAAACCCAAACCCCTCATCTCCACAAAAACCTCCCTACCCTTTTCAAACTCACAACTCCAAACATACCCAGAAACCATAGCAGTCCAAACCACATTGTCCACAACCAAACACTCCCTAAAACACTTCTCAGCCGACCGAACATCCCCATTCCTCATATAATTCTCAACCAACCCACTAACCACAAAACCTCCATAGCCAAGCCCCAACCTCAAACAAACCCCATGGGCAATCTCATTCTCTTCCAAACCATCACAAGCCTTCACCAAAGAACTCAATGTAAAAGCATCAGGCCTGAGACCCACATGCCTCAACCGATCAAAGAGATCGAAAACGGGTCCGGGTGGGCCGGAGCGGGCCAACCCAGCAATGAGGGCGTTGTAAGAGACTGTATCCGGGTCAGGGGTGTCGTTGAGGAACTGAAGGGCGTGATAAAAGAGACCCAATTTGGCAAATTGGGAAATGACAGCTGAGGCGAGGAAGGGGTCGAGGCGGTGACCCGACTTAAGAAAAAGAGCGTAGGTTTGGTTTGTGAGAAATGGATTGAGAGGTGAGGTTGATGTGGAGGCTTGGAGGGCTTCTGGGTAGAGACCTTGACGCAGTAAGGCTCTGATAGGTTGGTGTACGATGAGCTTCTTCATTCATGGTTTTGCTGAAAATGAAGCTTCCTCTGCTTTTGCGTCCAGAGATTTCTTCATTCCCGCTAAAAAGCGTTGATGTATCAAAAGGAAAGAATGGTGGGCTTTTCTTTTCAACGAAGCCCTGGTTTTTTGGGCCAAAGCCTTATATGTAAAGCTTGCAACTTTCCTTTTTCTTTTAATTTTTATTTTAGAACAGAAAGTATTATCTATATCTATATATATAAAGCAAAAGATAGAGATTTGTTAAACATTTAAAATATCAGAAATGCACTTAGTCAATCAAAATATTAAGAATTGAAATTATTAATTAAATGAGAATAATATGGTAAATTCATATTTTTTTTATATTAAAATAATTAAAATTAAAAACAATATCAAATAATATGTCATACTTTTATGAAACATAACTACCGATGTTATCTTTTTTTAATTATAAAAATAAAATAATTTATTTAAAAAAAAAAAACACATGTGCCCGGGGCTAGTACACATTTATAGAAATTGGAGTTAGTAAATTAGTAAATATTGACCACCTTGTTGACCAATATCCACCTTTGTGAATTGTAATTTATATTATCTACAACTGGTTTTACGTAAAGAATTAGTGTTGTAATTGAGGTTGTGGAGTCGGATCCACATTTATAATAGAGATGATCAGTACAGATAATAGAGTCGGATTATCTTTGTCTTCAGTACCCTTCACTTCCAATCAAAGTTGTCCTTTTAATGGACCACTTGGATTATAAGGCAAGAATGGCCATGAAAGAAAAGATTTATATCCATTAACCACATCCCACTGTCAAGTTTGTTGATGTTCTCAGACTTAAAAACCCAAAACAAGAATGATATCGGTGGGTAACACGAAATTATGTCAAACAAATGTGTCATTTGGTTGGGCATATAATTTTACTCAAGTGGTGAGATGCAAACCAATCATATCCTTTCTTTCTACTCCTTTGCCTCCCCATTTGAGGAAGGGAAATAAATAGCAATTGATTGGTGGAGTGGAGAATTACCCTTCACCCTCCATTTTGTCAAAGAAATGAAGAGGTGGTGCACTGACTAATGTTGTGAAACTTTCAACCTTTTATAATCAATGGTGTTTGTGTGTGCGAGAAATTTTCCTTATCTTTAGTTTAGAATATCGCTTATAACCATATGGGCTTGTATGCATTTTGGTCATTTTGATTTTATTTTCCCAGAGAAAATTTTGAACCAAACGTTGACTGCAAGAAACTTTTGTTGTTTAACATGTTTCCCGAGACTAGTTTTTTTTTTTGTTTTTTTTTGCTGACCTATATTTGAATTGCATATGTCAGGTTTATTATTATTGAAAAGTATTTTTTGGTTTTACCGTAAACAGTTCCGGCTCATAGTGGTTGCACACTTTACCACTATTTTTTTGACCAAAAAAAAGTATTTTCTGGTCGAAACATAATATATCAAACTGTTCTACAATCATTTTGGTTAAGAAAACAGAAAAACTGAAAAACAGAAAAGGCAACAGATTGAGTAGTTTAGTATAAATCCAATTATGCACCCTCCACGGTTATTGCTCCAATTTCATCATTGAGATTTGGTGCTAAAAGACCTTTTGAAGCAAAGTATACTAAATAAGTATGTCACTAGTACAATCCACTTTATGAGATTGCTTCTTAAAGAATTATGTAATGGTGAAGGTGCACTAATGTTCGTTAATGCATTGTGAGCCTCACACGCGCACGAGGCTAAAATCAATAGACAAAGTTATGGATGATGTGGATATTCCTTTCACTGATCATATGGTAATAGAATTTTTGCCCCCCACCATCAACAGTCAATCTTAGGGTTGATGCTCCATATCCAGATACAATGTTTACCCACATCATCAACTACTTTCCCACTCACCACACCAACAAATGTTCCACAGAAATTCAAAATTGAAGAGGAGAGACAGGCTGCACACAGAGAGAGAGAGAAAGAGAGAGAGAGAGAGAGAGACAAAATAATAAATCGATATAATCATTAAGCTTGCACAGATTCTTCACGGGCACTGTCTTTAGCTCTGTGCAAACTTTTGTTCTTATTTGTTATTTCCTGGATTTTGGTTTCTGCCATTTTGGTCCATGCAGAGCTCAAAAATAGGTTAGATTTTTGTAGAAGAGTGGGGATTTGGTTTTCCTTTGTCCCCATTGATAGAACATACAGGCCGTTATCAGCATTGGAATATATTATGGCAGCCACCCCAACTGACAGATATTCTACTGCAAAGTGAAGGCAACAAAGATTTGAATGCAATGGCCATTCTTTTGTGCGACTGGTGTGTACGGCATCACACTCACAAGGATGGTATCACGAGGGTCATATGATACCAAATTATAAGCATCTCTAGTCTTTATGAGAGTAGTCGGAGAGTGTCGAGAGTAGGTATTACAGTAGTGGCCTCCCCCTTTCCCCTGCTTGATATTCAAGTTCGAAATTCCAATAAGTTTCTTTTCTCCCAATGTAACTTAAAAAAAAAAAAAGTAGTTGGAGAGTTACGTGATCTGAGATTAATATGGCTTTTAGGGGAAAATCAAACTTCTAATTATATTTTTAAGGCTCAGCTGAAGGACAAACGATGTGATTTGAGTGAGATATGGGGGTTGCTTTAGTGGTGTTTTGGCTAGCAGCTAGTCTATTCTATACAATCAGATCTTTAAAAGGCACATTTATTAATTAGGTTTAAATCATTGATTTATCAATTTATTTTTAAAAACATTAACCTTCACTATAAGATTCATAAAAATGAGTGATCCATCATCCACCAAATACGTGTGGGATGGTAACCAAGCTGGTTTGCCCGAGAGGTTAAGGGGGAAGACTTAAGATCTTCTGCACATAAGTGCGCATGGGTTCGAACCCCATAGCCAGCAAATAAAATGGAAGGTTTTTCTTTCTTTTCTTTTTTGGCGTGAAGCCTTTCTCTATCCTTATTTTTCTTAAATAAATATATCTTACTTTTAAAACCGTAATCTAATTATCAGAATCGTTCATTTTTTAACCTTTTTTTTTTCTTGGCAAGAATTATCTATGTAAAAATAATTAAATTGAAAATCCACTTGATTAGCATAATGAGGATAGTAGTTGTAGTTTAGTTTCCGATCATATTATAATGCGAATATTTCAATCCACTCATTTTCATGTCACTTGAGCCATAAATTCAGAGTTTCTCTTAGTATAAGGAACATCTCCACAAAGCAAGATTGATTATATTATAAGAGACTAAAAAACAGTGTATAATTTTTTCAAAGAGCCAGTCCATATCCAAATACTGATTCTCATTTTTTCTTGTTTGTTTTAGGTTGAGGTTGTGTGGATCAATACGGTTCTTTCTTTCAGCCATGTAAAATGTAAGCAGTAGACTAGCAGTTCTACTGCAAAGTGAAGGCAACAAAGATTTGAATGCAAGCGATTCTTACTGCGATTGGTGTATATGGCATCACACTCACATGGATGGTGTCATGAATGAGTTATGTGATACCAAAATATAAGCAGGTCTAGTCTTTATGAGTTGTCTGTCTTTAGTAACGGTTTGGCTAGTAGCTAGTCTATTCTAGACAATAAAATCTTTGAAAGGGTTGTGCTTTAGTATGTGCTATCGCATTTATTAAAGGATAATACTTCCCTCCTTGCTCATAAGAAAGAATTCATTCTTACCTACTAATGTGACTCAACCACAATATGACACGTCTTTTTTTTCTTTATCATTCTCAAATGTGCATTTATTTTTTATTTTAATTATTCTTAACAAGAGAGACACGTGTTAGATTGTGACTGAGCCACATCAGTAGGCAAAGAGGAGTTCCTCCTTATGGATAAGAATGGAAGCATTATCCTTTATTAATTAGGTTTAAATCATTGATTTATTAATTTATTTTCAAAAAATCAACCATTTACTATAAGATTAATAAAAATGAATTATGCATCATTCACCAAATACATATGGGATGGTATCCAAGCTGGTTTGCCCGAGAGGTTAAGGGGGAAGACTTAAGATCTTCTGCACATAAGTGCGCATGGGTTCGAACCCCATAGCCAGCAAATAAAATGAAAGGTTTTTTTTGTTTTTTTTTTCTTTCTATTTTTTTGGCGTGGCGCCTTTCTCTATCTTTGTTTTTCTCAAATAAAGATATCTTAGTTTTAAATCGTAATCTAATTATCAGAATCACTCTATGTAAAAAATGATTAAATTGAAAATCCACTTGATTAACTTTATGAGGATAGTAGTTGTAGTTCAATTTCCGATCATATTATAATGCGAATATTTCATTCCGCTCATCTCATGTCACATGAGCTATAAATTGAGAATTTCTCTTACTATAAGGAAAATCTCCACAAAGCAAAGATTGATTATATTATAAAAGACTAAAAACTAGTGTATAATTTTAAAGCAAAGATTGATTATATTATAAAAGACTAAAAACTAGTGTATAATTTTTTTGTGATGAGAAATCTCCACAAGCAAGATCAATTTTTTGTATCACATGTCCCTAGTAAACAAGTTGAAGGTTGCAAAACGTCAATGTGGTGGAGGTGTCTTCCAAGAACTCTGAAACCATCAAAGTCAACATAGCTTAGTAGATACGTGATAGAATAGTAGGAGCACTATATTTTATGCATGTAAAGGGACTAAAATTGTATGTTACGGAAAAATATTCACTCTCATTGGTTTTTTTATACAAGCGATATTATGTATTAAATTAATTTAAATTATACGGAGGGACATTCAAACTCGGATACAGAGTGAAGAGCACATTCGTTCTAACCAACTTGGCTAAGTTCATATCTACTCATTGTCACTACTTAGATTGTCAGATTTGCACTAAACTTAATTAGCAGTGTATTAGGCTCAATTAGTTTTAATCTCTTCTACATGTTTCATAAAATCCTATTGCATTATGGTATTCACAAATATAAAGTCAACCATTAATTTTACAATATACTAGGCATCATTTCCCTGCCAGTTTTGTACATGGTAAAAATGTGCACTGAATTCCGTTACAAAGAGTGTACTTGGTAAAGAGTCAGTGCGGGGTTCAAATTTACCATTGCAAAAAAACTAAAGTTTTACAGATTAAACCAAAAGTATAATCAGGGCATCAGGCCAAGATAAGGCACATGATATATTTAGATTAGTGTACTAAACATATTTCAGGCCCTTATTAGATACGTGTGTAATTTTATAATATTTTTTTAGTGTTTATTTATTCTCTCATCTCAGTGAGGCTGACCCAAACCGCCCAAACCAAAGTGCAAGTGACCTAACCCAACCCAACCCAAGATTGAATCTCCACTGTCTTCTTCTCCAGTGGGACCCAAATATTAGAAGATCCGACTCCCCCAAACATTCCACCTCTCTCGTATTCACACGCTACACAGATCTGAACACTCAGACACAAATCACTCCCATCTCACACTCCTCCATGTTGCAAAACAATCAAAAGTAAAAATAAAAACAAACAAAAAATAAACATAAATATTTATTTTTCCGGTGTAGCTCTATTCGGGGATGTGGAGCCTTCTGCAACCTGGCAGCAATGCAAGCTCTCACCTTTACCTCTCTGCAACAACATCAACAACAACACCATCATCAAACTCATCTTCATCTTCTTCCTCACTCTCATTGCCTTGAATTGCAAAACTCCTAACCCATTTTCCCCAACTGGGTTTCTCTCATTCACATTGATCTCCAATTTTTTTCTCCATAAAGTTCCAATCTTTAACCACCACTGATTGAAATTCCAGAGAGATCTGAGTCCCTCATTCATTTCCCCCAATTGGGTTCCAAAAGGGACCAAAGATTCTCCAATCTCCAACACCAATGTTGCAGAACCCCTGATTATTTTTTTTTGTTTGGTTTCAGCAATTAGAGAGAGAGAGAGAGAGTAGTGAAAAGGGTTGAGCTTGGAGCTACAGTGGGGCTTGAGAAAAATGAAAGCGAGCCAGAAAGATCAAGAGAAAGTAATTTGGGATCAGATGCGGAGCTCCACAGGGACCCCAATTCCTGGACCCGGTTCTCAATCTCGAGCCACCCCTAAACTCCTCGTCTGGCTCATCCTCTGCGTCTCTCTCACTTACATCGTCTACACGCTCAAGCTCGTCTCCACCTCCCGAGCCGCCTGCTCCGATGAAAATGACCCATTTAACCCCGTCCGCCTCTCCTCCTCCACCGCCACCGCCACCAACATCACAACCGTCCAAGATCGGACGGCCGAGGTTCTCCAGCTCAAAACCCACCAACCCATAAACGAAAACCACCCGACGGAGATAAACGACATCGTATTCGGCATTGCCGCCTCCGCCAAGCTTTGGAAACAGAGGAAGAACTACATCAAGCTCTGGTACAAGCCCAACTCGATGAGAGGCATAGTTTGGCTGGACCGCCAAGTAGAGGATAAAAACCCGGAAGGCCTCGGCCTCCCGCCGATTAAAATCTCCGGCGACACCTCTGGGTTCGCGTACACTAACAAACAGGGGCACCGTTCCGCGATTCGGATATCTCGTATCGTCTCCGAGACGCTGCGTCTTGGGCTCAAGGACGTGAGGTGGTTCGTAATGGGGGACGACGACACCGTTTTCATCACCGACAATCTCGTGAGGGTCCTGAGGAAATACGACCACACGCAGTACTATTATATCGGGAGCTTATCGGAGAGCCACTTGCAGAACATCTTCTTCTCGTACGGCATGGCGTACGGCGGCGGCGGCTTCGCCATCAGCTACCCATTGGCCAAAGCTCTGAGCAAAATGCAAGACAGGTGCATACAGAGGTACCCGGGACTGTACGGCTCCGATGACCGAATGCAGGCTTGCATGGCGGAACTCGGTGTCCCACTGACTAAAGAACTCGGCTTTCATCAGGTCCGTACACTAAATGGTTTTTTTTTTCTTTCCCTTTAATTAGTTGTAATCCGGTTTTGATTTTATCTGGGTTTTTTCTGAATTCGAATTCCCAGGTTGAATTCCAGCAATGGAATGTAGGATTAGACTTGAAATCTACGAAGATTTCAGAGTTTCGGCCGATACGAATTAGGGTCAATGTCGGTTGGGCCGAGTTGTGTCTCTTTTGCTTTTAATTATGGAGGGGAATTTAATTAGGCTTCCCTACTAAGTTACTGAGTTTCATTAATTAAAGCGTGCGTCTGTTAATCATCTTCTTAGTTCGATCATTCCGTTCCCGATACGTTACTTGCCGGTTTCGGGAAATATCAGCTGAATAGTTGATTTGTGTCGGTTTGCTAGACCATAATATTGGTCTATAAACCAAACGTTTTTGACGGGATCCAATCCAACATCAAGCGGGTGATTTGCTCAATGTTGTCAATGCTCGCGTGTCGAAGGTGACGGGATGGGGCCCACCTGTGTAAAGAGTTAGACCAGGTTTTTGTCTCACAGCTCACTACACGCAGGAATCAAACTCCTTGCCCCACGAGCAGTTGTTGGTCGTGGACGTCACGCTCCTTTGCTGAGCATTGTACAGTCAAAACATTGAATTGAATTGAATGGAAAACTTCAATTTCTGCCAACCAATTATGGGGTAGTTATTATTCCTTTTCTTCCTGTTAAAGAAAAAGGAAAAAGGGTAAAATTTTCTTGTGGTCCATTTTTTTACAGTTGGTATTTTTCTTTTACATTGAGTGACTTTAAGCTCAATTTTGGCATATAATTATGGCAGGCACTGTCAAATGACTCAAATCTGTTGCAAGCCGGTATAATCCAGTATGTATTGTGCTTTGAATGAATGTAGCTTTCATTTTGGCAAGTGAGGGAGTTCATTAGTGAATGTCGGTTTCGGTTTTTTTTTTTTTACTTTTTTTTTTTTTTCTTTAAATCCCATTCGGAGAATCTGGGGTTAGATTAAACATGGTGTTCTAGAATGGTAATGCTTTTGGCTTTGCAATGGAGACAGCTAAAATGGGACCCAATTTTTACGCTTCTTAGCGATTCTCCCTCATATGTTACTTTCTGAAGCCGTCCTATTTCTGTTGCCCAGATGGCCCGAATTGTGAAATGTTTATGGAATTGGCACTTAGTGGTAGACTGGTAGTTGTGTAGGCTTTGGTTAAGAAAATTTGAGTCTAGTTTTCCAATTTCCACTGGGGGGTTCTTCCAATTTGTGTACTAAATAGAGCAAGAGCCTCATCTCTAGTTTGCAAAATGAGGTCCTAGTTTTAGGGGTTGAGTGAATTAACAGCAGTGTGCTTGTACATTCCTTTGCTAGTAATGTTTTTTTTTTTCAGGGTTAGATTTTAGATTCATATCAATCTTTCGTGAACTTACGGTGAGTGTCTTTCTTATCAATGGCTCTCAGTATGATGTGTACGGCAACCTGTTCGGGCTCCTTGCAGCACATCCGGTGGCACCCTTAGTGACAATGCATCACCTTGATGTGGTTGAGCCCATCTTCCCCAACACAACCCGTGTTCAAGCCCTTCAGCGGCTTCTTGTACCAGTGAAGCTGGACTCAGCAGGAATCATGCAACAATCCATCTGCTATGACAAGTCAAAGAGTTGGACCATTTCTGTTTCTTGGGGATTTGCTGTTCAAATTTTCCGAGGAGTATTTTCACCCCGTGAGATGGAAATGCCTTCACGAACGTTTTTGAATTGGTACAAAAGAGCAGATTACACAGCATATGCATTCAACACTCGTCCAGTTAGCCGAAACCCCTGCCAGAAACCATTTGTATTTTATATGTCAAGGGTAAGAGTTAATGCTACGATGAATTCAACAATCAGTGAGTATGTCCAGCATCGTGTCCCTCATCCCCACTGCAAGTGGAAGATGGCTGATCCTGCTGATCTTGACAAAGTCGAGGTTCACAAGAAGCCTGACCCGCATCTATGGGAGAGAGTAAGTATTTTTCAAGAGCTTGTATTGCTTCCTCTGTTCCAAAACTATCACCATTGAACCTGTTATTTTCAACACTCACCGTTGCACTACAATTCACCACCACTTCTTTGATGCCCGTGAACTGTACTATACAATCGAAAACTGATCAATGTGTTTTGTTTTGCTTTGTTTTCGTGTGTGTGTGTATTGGCAGTCTCCGAGAAGAAATTGTTGCAGGGTTATGAAGTCAAAGAAGAAAGGGCCAATGGTGATAGATGTTGGTTTATGTAAAGAGGGTGAGATCAGTGAAATTAGCACCATTTGATCAATGTAGAATGCAAGCAGCTTCTTTCTCTTTTTTCTTTTGATTCTTCTTGCTTCTTCTTTCCCTTCCTCCAATTGATTCTTAGGCGTATTTCTTAATTTGTTATCTTTTACATTCCAAATTTTGTGTCATGGGGAGTCTCTCCACTGTCAAACAATCATTAGAAAGGCAAAAAAGAATGTTCATGTACAAAAGTTGTAGGCTATACATTTCCACAATTGTCTGAGCAGTTAAATTATTCATTTACAATTCTTCCCAACAACAATACATGGTGGTGTTTGGTATGAATATGATGGTGTGATTGGGTAAATCTATGATCCATGTGCTTATGTTGCTTCATGAGGCAAAAATTCATTCATTACATTTCTGGAACTTGCTCTTTTAACCATGGTCGTTTGTCTTCTGACCAATTTGGCAGGACCTATATTTTCCATATAAAGTTAAATAATACAATCCAAAATGCTACTTCTATTGCTCCATCCGACGCAATTTGCCCTTCTTTATGCAACGTTCTTGATTTTGAGAGTAAAGTTTTCTCATCGCGTCTCGTCAATAAGAATGACTGGATTTCATATCTAAATAAATGAACTCGTCAATCTAACGACTACAGAATGGCCAAATATAGAGAGATATTGGATTGGAAAGGTGCTTTTTAGTAAGCACCCAAATATAGAGAGGTATATATAGCATAGTAGCATGATTCTTTGGCACATTATTAAGCACCCGAATGGCCCCTCCACTGCACCGCTTTTTTCGTTTTGCTTTCTCACAATCTTTATTATTTACCTTTTTTTTTCTTTTTCTTTTTTCTTCATATCATGCATTATTAGGTGAAATTGACATTTAGGAACATGACCATGGTGTCTGGTGTCACTCACAAAATAATAATGTTGCCAACAGGAAAAGAAAAAAAAAAAAAACACACACCAACCTAACGTGACCAAGTCAAATGAGTCATAGCTCACTTGTTATAATAAATAATGTTTTTATTATTATATATTTATAGGTCCCAAATGGGGCCTTTTGAATTCTTCCTTGGATTGATTGTACGATTAGGAATTTTAATTAGGATGGTTTAGATTTCTCGAACATCAGAAGAAGTCAAGAACAAAACACTGCTTCATTCTCTCCTTTTTATTATTATATTACATATAAATTGAAGTTTACTCGTGTCTTGCAGAGAGGAGGGCTTCAATAAATTTTCTTTATTAGGATGCAAAAACATATTTAATTATGCATAATATTTGTTTTTATTACAGGACCACAAATATTATTATATTAATAGAGGTAATAGTATTAGTATCTATGTTTCAAATAAATAAAAAAGAAGTATGGCAAGTTTTGATCTGGTGCATGCATACGTATACCATCTTAGAGAGTAAGAAGCATCCCCATCAAGACCAAGTCTCAGTTCCATCTCTCTCTCTCCCTCTCTCTCTCTCTCATTTGACTTGTAATGTATCTTCCAAACATACAGTTTGACGGGTTAATAGAAGCAGATTTGGCGGTGCATGTATCAATTATTGAAGACGCAAACGTTACCCTCATCAACAGATTTTTTTAATTTTATTTTATTATATATTTAAATATAAAAAAAGTATTATTTTGAGGAGTATTGGCTACAATCGCCTACCACACTCCAACCCTTTGCTTTACAACTATCTATTGGATTTTATTTTATTTTAACAGAAGTTGTAATTTTTTAATTTAAGATGAGACCAGAAGAAAGCTCAAAAGGTAACGGATTTTATAATGAAATGATGTAAAATTAAAAATCACTTTTCATAATTTAAATTATAATGTTTCTTTGCATAAAGATAGTCCACTACACCTTTCTGCATGACTTAAACAATTCTTATTCTTTTCTTTTTTTTTGCCGAAAAGTAAGATGTTGTTTGGGATGTTTTAAGAGTATCCATCATACAATTTTCCTTTTTCTTTTCTTTTTTATTTATTATAAAAAGGGTCAATTTTTACTAATGATTTTCATTTCGAATCATTTAACAATAAACTCCGAGCATAAATGTCTTTCAAATATCAAAAACTCTCTAATGTGGAGACACATCTTACGTGTAGATCGACCGACAATTCTCATCTCACAACCACCACAACATGTATCATGCATTGTACTACAAAAGCAAAACAGAGAATGCTAACCCTAAACCCTATAAAAAAAATAAAATAAAATAAACAAAAAGAGAGTAAAAAAGAAAAGAAGAAACTACATATACCAAAGTGTAGGTGCATATAAAACATGATATGATATGTTCGTTACTTGTTTTTCCATGAATGCACGTAAAATACTTTTCTTTTTTCAAACCCTATGAAACAACTGCTGCAAAGAAAATCCATTAGGGCGATTGACCTACTTTTGAGTGCAGTGTCCTTTGTGTTTGAAGGTCGAGTGGTTGAGACAGTGAGGCTATGACCTTAAGTGGGCCCATCCACACCCTAAAATGTGTCGGGAGAAGGTTTTTAGGGTTTCACGAGATGAATTGAGGTGGGTCCCTGCAGGTCTATTGACCCATGGCCCATAACCATATCCCTTCACACGCATCAATTGTCAATCCATCCTGTCTTTTCTTTGTTTTTGGTCAAAAATAAAATTTTAAATTTTAAAAAAGGCACAAATCACAATTGTTTGCAGCTGATTTTACTCTCTAAAGTTAAACTTTACTAGTAATTAAGTGGTTCTTGACCTATGAATCTCAGACTAGCCTTAGCTTCTAGGACCCCATTTCCCTATTTGTAATAATTCATTTCCGCTGCACATAACTAAGAAGTTTGTTATTTTAAATTTTAATCAGAAGTAATTTGTTATTTTTACTTTGTAGTTATGAAATTATAGGTATGTTCATAAACACGCGTTAAGTGTTGAGAATGATAATGATAATACTTTTTAGGTTAAAATTAAGAGCAAAAATGCTCTCATGTCCTGATTTGTATTCATTTCCTAAATTTGCAATTTTCCAATTCATTTCTATTATGCATCCATTCCAATATATAAAAATATAAAAAAACAAACAAACAAACAATAATGAATCGCTGAAATTTCAGCCAGGTGGGGGTTGGATAATTTTCACATCCAGGCCAGAGGCCAGTATTTTCTGGCAGCCCAATAAGATTTGGCTGTTCTATGACGTCTGGGCTGATTTGGCTTAGTTGTCCAAAACGTAAGAAGGACAGGGCCCATCCTAAATTGGACCAGTCCTTATCCATTATTGCTTCCTAAATAGGACCGTCTATATCTCTCAGTTTTTCTCAACACGGAAGAGTGATTCGAACTCGAGATTTTTTATAATGTTGAGAAATAAAGTACCATTAAAACAAAAGTTAGTTATTGATATCAAAATTCCATTTGAAATGAATTCCAAATGACTCTCGCCGCTCGCGGGAATTTAAAACCCAATCTTCCTTCCTTTGTCAATGTACCTTCATAAGTCACAATAATTCAATCACATGATACACTGTATTTGGAAAACAAAAAGAGTTACAAGTGACAAGCCCTCTTGTCTATAACTGATCAGTCGCCAAATAATTTTATTTTGAAAAATATGGTATATTCTGTTAACTTCTCCTTCTCCGTAATGTTATTGTGGTTAGTCATTGTCAACCCGTTTTGGTAACAAGCAGAATACCCAGGCATGGAAAACCTGACTTTAGTTCGCGTTCAATGTGCATGTAATTAAGAACCATATCTTTCATAAGGAAAACAAAATAAAAACCATTTTGCTAACCATTGCAACTGTCTTGCAACCGTTCCAACGGTTGAAAGACATGGTTTTCCATTCCATGTACGTATAGAAGAACCCTTCAACCATTTTGATGCTCGGGAAAGCAGCATAATTCAATGAGGGGGGGGCCATTCCTAAAAAGAATATAATCATGCGTTTGTTTGTCAAGCTCAAATTTATCACATGATCATATGCATGACTTGTTTGTTGCATGTCAATAATATAATCATGCATATTTACATGGCTTTCAGGTAGTTATTGGAATTGAACCACGTACTTACGTACAACTTTTCCTTGATTGTATATAATCTTTTTCTTTGTCTTTTTTACAAAGAAATTTAAAAGCGATATAATTATATTAAATTAATAGGAATAATAGTACAAATGACATAGATTATAAGGGGAGCCATCCCAATAACAATATGATAAATACGGATGAAACTTCCTGATCAGTGACCTAAGTTAGCCAAAAAGCTGAAACGATATGATAGGTAATAACAACATATAATCTTTTAATGCATCTTATAATTGACATCTTCCATGATATGAAACATCTTAATTTGGTGAATTTTTTTAAATTGTTTTTACATGTGAATGCAATATTTCATGAATATCTATTTTACAGAGAGGGGAAGTGTTCGATCTATTTCACAGAGAGGTGAAGTATTCGATTGAGGTCTGCACTCTGCATGCGAAGGAGAAGGTTGGTTGATTTTGATAAATTTGATTGGGTGCACGTACAAGTACAAGGGTGGTTGTATCCCCAAAACCCTAATGCCCTTCACACTACCTAAAAAGGTAACCAATAAAAGCAACTTTTTCCATTTGCAAAAGCAGAAGCATAAACCAATCTCAAAGTTGACAAATCAAAAAAAGGTGACCAATTCTTATTGGCATGAAAATATCGTCTTCACGAGGCTCATGAATTATAGGACCACAAATACACACACACACACAAAAAGAGTCACGATATTTTCTAATTTCCTTTAGCAAATGTCTTAATCTCCAAGAAACTACATAAGGACGATCCAACACCAAATTGTGCTGCTAAACTTAATTGTCTCCACCACATAGAGAGCCACAAAAAAAAGCAAATATTCACTAAAAAAACGAGCCACAAGTGGTTCAATCAATCGTGAGTTTGGTTAGCCCAACCACAAATGGAGAAAGGCAATTAAAGAGAGATGACCATATAACTACTTAATTAGGTTAAAATTTCTGAAAAATCATATTCTACGCATAAGAGCAAACAAATATTGTATAATTTTGGACCAAATCACGGGCAATTCCAAATTAGCCTACCAATAATAAACATGTCCTTACAATTATAAAAAGGAAAAAGAACAAAAATAGAAAAAAGAGAGGACCCAAAAAAACTATACCAGCCATGAAAGTGAAGATCATCATATAATTGTTGCCTAACCCAGTATAGCCTTTTATGTATGTATCAAGTATTTAGCTATATATATCCATCTATACCTAAAACTACTTTATCTATTACCAATCTCCAATTCACCATATTTGTGACATAAATTAAATTAAACCACAGTGAACCTCTTGAAACTGTTCAATTGAGCAGTGTTTCGCCTATCCAGCCAAGTCATGTAGCAACTGTGCCCCCATCAAATTTCTGTAGGGCAAAGTATTCTGGCCTTCCCCATCTAAGAGAGAGTATTGAACTGGTTGGCATTCTTCAATGTGATCTCTAGGGTAAAATAGAGAGCTCTGTGAGGCAGGAGAGAATGCTAAGCTCACTCCATTCCCACCATGCTGTTGCAACCCTAATGTCAACGACACGCCTCCACCATTGAAACCCTGATTTGGGTTGTGATGATGATCATTGGCATAAGAAACTGTCCCTCCAGAGTGTTGCTGATGGTGATTGTAGGATGAAAAATCCAGCTCCATTGTCCCAAATGACTCATTTACCCTCCCAAAACTTTGTTGTGGGTGCATGTGGTGGTTTAAGAGGGTGCTTTTGCTGCTTCTGGAGTCATGGTTTTTTTCTGGGTTTGTGATGATGGAGGAGAGGCACTCGGAGTCTATTCGGACGAGCTGGTCGGGCGTGGGTTTTTTATCCTCTGGTCTGGTGTGAAGCGGGTTTTGACCCGATCGGCTGCTGTCCCCTAGGTCTGTTGTGATCCCATCTGAGGAGGTCATGTTGTTCATGTTGTTTTCACGCTCCTTTGTTTCTTCCAAGTACATTTCTTCAACCATGGGCTTCCATAGCCTAACTCTTGCATTAATGAACCAATTGGAGACCTGTTGAAACACCATGTAACAACAAAAGGCATCACATATATAATATGATTGGTGACACGGATTCATATTATAATATAAATGATTACGAATTATAATATGATATAAACATAGATTATTCAACTAAACTATGGATCCTAAGAAGATATGCTCCATAATAATATAAATTAAGTGGTGGGGAAATTTGTATAATATTAGAGAGAGGGATGTAGACGTGCCTGGCTTCTTGAGAGACCCGTTTGGCGGGCTAAGATATGTTTATCAACATCGCTTGGGTACCTGCAAAAGTTTCACAAAACATTCTGTTACTCTCTTTTATTTCTATTGTATTGTAAACAACTGAAAATACAACTGTTACTTCTTTAGAGAGAGAGAGAGAGAGAGAGAGAGAGAGAGAGAGAGAGAGAGAGAGAGAGATGGTGGTTTTTTTTCCCCATGAAGTAGAATGAGACCTAGTGACCCACAAAGGAATATACAACAAAGAGAGTTGGGGATGGGGTCCAAGGAAAATATCAAGCAAATAAATGATTGAAATTAAAATGACGCAAAAAAATTGAAAAACTTGGAATCTGAATGGTGGTGGATAGAAACAACCAAAGTGTTTGTATTGTTTTTTAAATAGCAAAATGATTGAGACCATACAAGATATCACTTGATGATCACAAAACTCTTGCGGCCTTAAGAAAATTATATCAACATAACAGCATCAGCAAAGTGTTTGTTGTTTTCTCTTTTCTTTTCACATAACATTGATTCTTCCCAAAAATCTAATTTGTTGTTTACTCATATAAAGACCCACAGAGAGAGAGAGAGAGAGAGAGAGAGAGAGAGAGAGAGAGAGATACGGGTGAAGAAAGTGTTCAAAGAGCCAAGCTCGAAGAACAGAGACTGATCTCTCAGGAAGGCCACGTTGAGGTCTCCATGGATGACTCTCCATCATGTTCATCTGCTGGAAAGCTCTCTGCTGTCTAAGTGTTTGATCAAGAATCCTAAGCCTTGGTGTTTCACCTCTTGTTGTGCCTGGAGCCACTGGATCCTTCTCTCCCATGGCTTTTCTTGTGGCCTGAATCTGATTCACAATCCCATCTTTCAAGCTCCTGAAATGTCGTGACATGGCCTTTGCAGCCAAGGCTGAGTACACTGTGGCAGCCCCAGCACCAGCCACAGTTTCAAAGGACGAGACCACTGCCTTCATTTGATCACAGTAGTGCTTGTATCTTCTCTCCACCTAAAACAAACACACATATGATCATGATGATAAAAAAACCAGTAGAGATGGGTTTGAGACAGAATCTCAAGTTATAAATTTTCCAGTATAAACAATAAAAAATAAAATATCGAAATATTGAATTGTGCGTATTAATTGGAAGGACCCCAAGTTGCTTAATTAGCTCAAGAATCAACCACCACCCAGTAAAAGTTTTTAACTTTCAACTGTAAATGAATAAATATTGAAAGACATGTATATGTTTACCTCTTCTAGCATTGAAAGCAGTCTGGTTTTTCTCTTCTGCAACTCCACAAATTCAAGGGAGTAAATATTGGATTGTTTGTTTCTTGAAGAACTAGTAGTGCCATTGTCTTCTTGTTCCCACAGCTTGTTTTTGTGGGGCTTTTGCTTTGATGGATGGTGGTGATCAGTACTTGGCTTGGTTCCAAGGCTACAAAACTCATTGAGAAGTTGCTGAGCAGGAGCCAAGTACTTTGAGTTTCTGAGATGGAACAGCCCTTCAGGATGAAGACTTGAAGAAGCTGTAGCTTTTCCCAAAAACCCATCTTGCATCATATTCATCTGCTGCTGCATATTTGCTGATGGTTTTCCAAAAAGCCCAACACTATCTCTTGAAGCAGAAGAAATAAACCTCATGTGATCATCATTTTCTTCATCATCATCATCTTGTTGGTCTTGCTGATGTGGTTGATGCTGATTGGTCTGCCTCAGTTCAAAGGACTGCAACCCAATATTAGAGGGATTGGTTGAGCTAAGGGAGAGTGAAAGGCCTTGGCTTGGCCTCTCATTTCCTTCACATGGAAATACACACCTCAGAGAAGAATCATCAACAAGGAACCTATTCTCTTGCCAAGCCCCAGAGGAGTCTTGATGTTGAGGTCCTACCATTAGATTCTGATGATGATCACTACTTGTTTCTGAAATCCCAGTTGAGAAATCAGGTTGCTTGTTGTTAAATTCAGGCTGGTGATGATAAAAATCAGAACTTGTTGACTCATTGATTGTCTTTGAAGAAGATGGGCCTGCTTGGTGGTTCCCTGGTTTGCCAAAGAAGCCAGCTTTCCACATAGCTGAGTTGTTGTTACTTTCATTCTGCTTTGGGAAACCTATCATCTCCATTCCTGTGGTCAAGTTGAAGATCTCTGGGTTGGAGCCAAAGTCTTGGATCTGATTGGTGAACTGGGTTTGATGAATGGTTGGGTTGCTGGATACATCAGAGTAGCAGAACCCAACTGAAGAAGAGACCATGTTCCTTGGTTTAGCTTCACTCAGTTGTCCAGCCATGAAAGTTACTGTCTTCTTCTTTCTTGCTCTCTCTCTATCTCTCTACTGCTTTTCTTTGACTGAAAGATACTCTTTTTTCTGCAATTACAATTCCAACAAGATCCCCTGCTACAAAAGAAAGAGAAACTAATTAGATTCCCAATAGAGCAGAGCTGAAGAATCAGATCAATAACCAAAATTTATGAAAAAACCAAATTAACAGAATCACTTTGATCAGATGAACAGAAGGGACAATAAAGTTTGCTGCTTGCTGTTAAGCTAACAATATTGCATTAGACAGAAAAGAGAAGAGGGGCTTACAAAGTGCAGTATATGCATATGTTGATTGTTCAGGAAAATAGAGTAGGTGGAAGGTGGAAGGTGGAAGGTGGTGGTGGTGGTGGTGGTTTGGATGATGGAGGAGCTAGGAGAAGGAGGAGGAAGAGAAGAAGAGTGGCCTCCTTTTTCTCAGAAGACTTCTCCTAATAAGCCAACATAGTAAGCCATGAAAGCCCAACCTAGGAAGAAAGATCAAATATATCTCCTCAGAAATAGAAGAACAGATAGGGCTGATGATGACCTTCCCTAACCATGTTCATCATTTCATTTCCATCATATATGCCCTCCCTCTCTCTCCTTTTCTCTCTCCTCTCTCTCTCTCTCTCTCTCTCTCTCTCTCTCTCTCTCTCTCACAAGTGGGTCAATGCATGATATAAATACCTCCAAAATAGACTTCCTAGAATGAGAATTCTAATACCCTCCCCCCCTCAATTATTTCCTAACCCAACAATATTAAATTACTGTTAAACCATGAAAAACCCTTTAATTAATACAATAAATTAAACATTAAAAAAATATTTAAACCCTCCCTGCCTTGCAAAGTACTAGTACTACAACTATTTTTACCACAACAGAGTAAGGATCGTCCTTTGCCTGAGTACACAAACTACAAGCCGCCACATGACCTCTTCTTCTTTTACTTTAATCATTTCTTTTCAAAACTCTCCTCTCCTCTCTTCCACATAATCATAATAATAATCATCCACCAAAAATTAAAAAGATAAAAAAAACCCAATTGCAAAATAATATGATCTTTTTATATTAAAAATCTCTGTTGGGTTGGATTGGATGGGATCAAATCCCAAGAAGTCCTTCCCATGTAGGAGTTGTTTCCAGGCTTTTTCAGATGGGTTTCAGTGAGGCTAGGCGCTTGGGATTGGACAATGGTGGCCCCTGCCCTTTTTTTGTTGTTTTTCATTTTTTTCCTCATCTTAATTAGTGGGTAAACTTTCTTTTCCATGAACCAAAAAATTCGAGGAGCTTTCTATTTCACAAAATGAGAGAGGGAGAGAGAGAGAGAGAGAATAGATGCGCCTAGAGTTGTGCAAAATGTTCCCAAAATAAGGGACTGTGTGTAAGTTGAGATGAGGTGGTCCAATGTTTTGCCATCTAATTCTCATTAATTGGTGTATTAAAGTAGCCCACCCATCCCCCTTCTCTTTCTATACCACATTACACATAACACATTGTTGCATGGGACCAGCATCTTTTCTTTTTCTTTTTATTTATCTTTGATAATAAAAAAAAACTAACAAAAATATGCCTACTCCACGCGCACCCACTATTTGTTCATCTTCCACAACCCTATCACCACAATTTCCTCAAGCTAACTTCTCTACCACATGTTCTTAAGGAAATTGAAATGGTTAGGGGGTATGTTAAAACTTTTGAAAGGCCAAATTGTGATTTTGAACATTAGGCAATAGCTAGGTTTTGTCCTAATTTGATTTGAAGGGCCTAACAAGCTAAGCCTTTTGTTTTCTCAGACAACACACATGATATAAGTCTCATTTTCAAAAGTAATTTCAAGAATCTCTACATTTTCAAGTCGTTTTCAAAATTTTATGGGTTTGCATTTCCAAAAACATAAATTTTCATACTATTCAAATGAATTGTTTTCAAGTTATTGTTTGAAAAGGTTTCCAACAACGGCTTGACAAACATGTTTCTCATTTTCATAAATAAAAAAAGTTCTCATTTGTTTTTTCTTTTGAATAATAGACAAATTATATGAACTTTAGGGTTAATGGATTTTCAAATTGTATGATTTTTAATTGAAAAATGAAAATAGATTAGTTCTACCTATCCAACATAAGAATAATCTTAAGTCGTCAAACACAATAATGTGAGATTAATCTTGTTTCTGATATGAAAGTAAAAATTATATTTTAATTGAATCGGCTGAAACTCTCAAACAGAACATAATTTATAATAAAAAATGTCAAAATTATACTCTCTTTTTTGAAGCCCGTATCCTAAAATTCACTCAAGAATAATTTTCTATATATATATATATAAAAACTTATTTCTTTTTTTGAAATAAAGTTTAAAATAAATAATAATCATTGGGTTGCATGCTTTTTGTATGCAATTTACTGTGATGAGAGAAGAACATGTGAGGTACACGCAGAAGAGAATGAGAGTGAGAAGGCAGAGAGTCCCCACGCAGCTTTAATTTGTGGTCTGTTAAAAAAGCAGGTGGTCCTTCAAAAACGAAGCTTTCTCCGCCGCTTGCCTTATATTTCTCTCCTCTCTCCTCCTCCTTCTTACTCTACGCCTGCACCACGCTGACCTCAGCCCCCCTCTTTTTGTCCTCTTCCCCCCCTCCCTCCTTCCTTCAAAATCAAAGGTACTAGTAGTGCACGCTACGCACCCCTGTGTAACTTAGCAAACCCCAGTCCCCAAATGATACATCTCCATCCATCTCTGGCCTCTCTCTGCCACACCACACCAGTCTAGTACATAACTGGAGTGTGAAGTGTTTAGCTCTCAGCCTTACGTAACTTTCACTCAGATTTTATATGTTAATGCCTCAAAAATTCTTATGTCAAATTGTCAATATGACAACATATATACGAACCAGAAACCAACCCTCTCTCTCTCTCTCTCTCCAAATGAATTTTAGGCCAGGAAAGCAATCTGTACGAACCAGAAACCAACCCTACTTTTGAAGGGTCATAAATTTTTTGCTTCTGTGTATTTTTTCTTTTGGGAGGGTCAATTTGTTGTTGGGTCAATTTGCTGTAAACCCCATAAAAGCCGGGTGCTGTGAAGGTCGGAAAAATTTGGACCAATGCAATGTGGTGGTGCATCGAGATTTGATGTACTGTTTTTTTTTCTGAACTGGGTTTTGTTTTTTGGAACTTGTAACTGTATGTATAGGCCAGTATATAGTGTTTAGTGTGGTCCATGGTCCTTGCAATGCAAGGTAAGGTACTTGATAATAATTATATAATGTTTTTTTTGCATGGACCATCCTGCCCTACAGTTATAGGGCACTAAAGGGCCACTCTGTGTATTGCAGCTTTTTTTATGTAGAACAAGAACAGGTTACAGTTTGTGATGTGATCATGATGAGGATGATGATGATGATCAAGTGCAGATGCAGAATGCAGATCCAAGGGGGGTTGATTTTGCTACTGTTGTTGAGTTATTGTTTGGGGCCTTTTGAGCCAATGGATTGGTGGGTACGGTGTGTGTGATATAATGGTTGTAGGGACAATTTGGTGTGTAATGTACTTTGCAAATTTTGGCACTGCACTATTAGCTACATGACATAGGGTAGTCTTGGTGCTAATTGGATAGTATCGGATTTCATATCATCTTTCTCGTTATTCATGTGAGTCAAATATATAAGATTTTTTTTCAATTAAACAAAGATAAATATCATTTGATCGAAAGAGTAAAGCAACAAGCTTCAAACTTGATCTCAACTCTAATTTAATTGAGTGTTGTCCACAAGCCGAATGAGTGTTAGTTTAATGATTGTTACTTAATTGTTCAAGATAGGAAGCTCTCATTAAATATTGGCTTTAGCTAGGGGTTGAAAATTTTAATTTTCAAGGAGAAAAAATTGGTCTTCCACAAAGATTCCATTTGATTTCACCAATTTCTAGAACTTGCTTGCTTGGATCTAATCTAACATAAACTAATAATAAAAAAAATTAAATAAAAAAAACCCTTAATGGGTAACATCTTAAATAATGGAAGGTGGTAAGAAATAGTACTGCTAGAAAAGGCAAGCTAGTCTGTTGAAAAGCAGAGACTTCGAATTACTTAAAGAGGATGCATCCTCGATTCTACACAGTTTCCAGAATTAGCATTATTAATTATTACATTTTAGGGGATTAATTAAGGCCGTCAAAAAACTATATAATCAGGGTTTTTTTTTTCAAATGATTTCGTGTGCAAGAAACTATATAGATATAGCATTATCATATGTGTTCTTTTCATAGCATGCAAAACGGTTGGAATATTATAATGTATGAATGTGTGTCCACAAATTATTTGACCTTTGTTACCATAGAATTGTGACAATGGTTATTGCTTTTCCTCCCTTGTCTTTGTCATCCCTAATCATGATTCATTTCCATAATCAACTCCATCCTTTGGCATAATGACGGCTGCATATATATGAGATTAATACCTTGCTTCCCCCTTCTTTGGCAAGCCAAAATGTGATAGCGAAGGCACCATTGAATCACAACATCATTACAACTATCATTATAATCCCAAGTTAGATTATAATCATACTCTAATCAACTTGCTCAACCATCCAATCCAATCCCTCTAACTAGTTCACTTGAAAGAAATTAAGAGTTAATGGCCAATAGCAATTTAGTTTAGCAACACACTAGCTAATAGTCAATGTCCATCTTGTTGAAAAATGTCATAAATTCAAATTTCATGGATAACTGTTGTTGTCGATCAAATTTCATCACAAAATTCAAAGATGTTAGGTAACTAAAATTATTGAGCAGCTTATTTGCGATTTATTCTCTCCATATCATTTCAGCTCTAGAACTAACTCTAGTCATTAGGGAAGCTTTGCCATGTCCATCATATTGCTAATTGAGATGTCTCTCTCAGTACTTTTTTAATTGATATAGTAAAATACTATCGCTTGTTTGGTCAAAAAAATTATCATGTGATCGAATAAATTAATCATATTAAAAGTTAAGTAGTGTGGAAGAGCAAGATCCTCACTTAGACTAGAACTTTGTTGTAGAAAGCACACAACATCCCTTGTTTGATGGGTAACCATATCTTCACTATTTTTTTCCATTTATTCCGACTATGGTGGAAAGGGGACAAAGAAAATAGCAATTTGGCACTAGTGTGTAGCGCATAAAGACGACCCAATGGAAAATTTTGTTGTGGTAGGCCAGCAGCCATAATATCAATTTATAAAGTCCGAAGCATAAGTTAAAAATGGCCCTTTTTTGTTTTCATAGCCGTTAAAATTAGACATCAAAATCTCCACCCATTTTTTTGTTCTTGAATGGACTGTCAAGATCTGGTTGCAAGCTATCTGGGGCAATAGCCAGAAACCAATCACACAACTCCTCATCCAAATTGAAACAATTAAGGGTCTAGATCGATCGATCAATTTGTTAACAGATAGAAAGAAGCTAAGTCTACTACCCCTTTCTTCTTTTATAATACAAATTTATGAAAGTGAAACAATGGAATTTGATGAAAACTCAACCTTATTGAATACACCAAAATATATTATTTTTTAGCACCCTTAAATATTAATGATCTGGTGAAAGCGCATCAGATTGTCTTAATTTTGATGCTAGATCGCTATGTTATTGTAATGGCCATTTGTGACTAGTGACTTTTTGGACTGAATCAATCCTATAATTTTTCAAAAAAAATAATAATGATTTGCATGTAACGGTAATGAACAAACACCAGGACAGCAGTATGACCTGAGAAATCTTAGGGCCTGATTGGTATTCAACTTGAATCCAACTTTTTTAACTTAAAAATCAGAATTTGAGTCCAAAACAAAGAAAATCTGTTTGGTAGCCTTATTTTTAAAAACTCAAACTCAAGAACAACTAAAAAACACTCCAATTATTAAAAACAAAAAATATCTGTTTTTTTTTCCTAACATCCCACAAGTTTTCAAATTTTTAAGATTTGAAAACTATCTTCAAGTTGCATACCAAATAAGTTTTTGAATCTTAAAAATAGATTTAAGAACTCCTTGTTTTTAAGAAAAATCAAAATTTTTGAATTTTCTATTTGAATAGGATACCAAACGCTCCCTTAATTTCTTTTTATCTTTTTAGTCCATGCATTAATGATTTTGAATTTTGACTTTGAACATATTGGGGAAAAAGAAATAGGTTTCTTGTTATTGTTAGGCATGTACGTAGTGAAGTGGAACTTTCGTTTGTGAATTTACCACTACTTTTGTGATTCAATATCGATTATTATTTCTAAACTAAGATCCTATTTGAAATTGCTTTTTTTCCTAAAAAATCAGTTTCACTCTTAAAAGGTTTTCCACCATTATTAAGTATGTTTTTATTGCCCAATTGCATTTGCTTAAGGATCTAACAACAGTATGAAGTAGATAAAGAAAAGAATTGGGGAAAAGTGCAACTTGGTAGGACCAATTCAATAATATAATTAAAGACATGGTCAGCCGAAAAGAATAGCATAAACGGCAAAGGTAGATTGAACTCGAAAGAGAGCAATGACATTGGGCAAAGAAGATGAAGGAGATGACATTGAATATTAGTATATCCTCACACACTTTTTTTTTTTTTTTTTTATAGAGGTGCACACCATAGGAAACATTCTCCTACGAACCCAATTGATGTTTACCTTTTAAAAACAAACATATACAAAGATGAGAAATTTTACCATATATCTAACGTGTTATGCTCTCGTAGTATAAATTATGAACTATATATTTGGACATAATTTTATTCTTTCAACAATCATAACTTTCAATGTAACAAATTAGACTGTCTGATATAGAACTTCGTAATATATAACAATCCAATGATATCGATTCATTTCATTGCATATAGAACTTCGGAATGTCAACCCAAATCCAAGTTTTGCTTCATTAATTTATATTTTCCTTGACAGAGAGTTTGTGACGGGTATATGTTTCTATCTAGTGCCCTACTTCCATACATCTTATGTTTTTGCAAGCTTTCTACTTGTCGATGCTTCAATAAATTCATACGATAATTAATAATCTATCTGGTTAAATTGGTATAGTAGCCCGGCACTTACATAACCCAACCCAAAGGGCACCAAGATAAGATGGTTTGATTTGAACAAGGTCGAAAAGGGCACCAAAATATTTCTTGCTTTTCCACAATGTTCACATACAAAAAGCCAAAAAGGAGTGTGTCCGTGTTGTGTGAACGCTAAACAAATATCATATTCGAGCGTGAAGAGAAAAATGCTCCATTAGTCTTATTCTTCATTATTCTTTCCATACATACACTTTTGCAGAGCCACAGAAACAAAAACAGAAAAAATCAAAGAGATAGAGCAATTAATAACAATACATCAGCTTTAAATTTTCCAAGTTTGACTGCGGATACAATCAAAAGATCGGAGCCAGTTTTTCAAGTCCAAGAACTCTGTGACTTGCTAATAATTTTCCGTTGACTTCAATTCAAATGCAGCGAAGATTCAACTTAAGATATATCACTTTTTTGTCCTACCCTAAATGTTGCATTGCATGAACTGTAGTGATGTACAACACATTGCAGAGTTGATCGAGGGACATCATTATTTGTAGGGTTATCGTTCAATCTCTCCATTTCTTATATCTCGTTGCGTTATGTAGTCCATAAATAAAACTACAAATATCTTAGAAAATCACCTTTTTTTTTCTTTCTAAGATACCAAAGAAAGAAAAAAAAGATATCTAAAATATTTTTCTTTGTAATTGCAAGAAAGATGAGTCAGCAACAAGACTAAAGTCGATCAAAATGACAAAAACACAAAAGAAATAAGTAGCCTTTAGCTTCTTGTCTGATTTGCAAATCTGTCTCTTAACATGTAGACTTGTTTCGTTTTTTTCTCTCCACCCTTATATTGTTGATGGTTGAGCTGAATCTCACTAATAAGTTAATTTTGCTTGCATGTATTATCTTGGATATACTAATCTTTTTGGGTTGGCAATCACAACAAGTTTCTTAAGAGACCTTAATACCCTTGTTATTGGATGATTATTATTAAAATTAACCTAATTATCCAATGAAAGCTACTATTTTATGTGTATAATAATAATACTTATTTTTCAAATTAATTTAATCATATATTATTTGTTTGTAGTTTAACGCAAGTGGGCTGCTTGACTTAAGGTCTTGGTTTCTAACCCTCTTCACAATCCTGTTTGGAGCTCTTTTTATATATCATTTCTTGTGAGTACTGCTTTGGTCATCAAATTTATTCACCAAACTATGTCTATCAAATATATGGTAGTGTTTCATTCGATTCAAATGTAGCCTCATTTATTCTCAACTAGACATTGGCACGTATATCGGGACATCGTTTGATGAACAAATTTGAATTCACCCAAGAATTAAATTGAAGATACTATTATTTAAATTTATCAATTTCCACAATAGCAACAATATCAATTTGAAGTTGTTTTCTGTACATTTTTATGTAACAACTAGCTCCTAGTCTAGTTGTATTGCTTTGCTCTTCCCAATATGAAAAGAGTAGATCCCAAATTTGAATCCTCTTCTCTTTGATAAATATCAATATCTTTTATATGTTTAATCCTGTATGCTAGGACTCGAACCCAAAATTTTGCCTAGAGAAGTAATTGCTCCAAACCACTACACTAGTGGGTCTTTTTTATTTTTGATTTTTTATTCATAGGCATTGTGCTAATTCTAGCTATAAATTTCCTCTTAACGGTTTTTGGTTTCATAATAATATGTCTTAAATTAACATCCCCTAATAACCTTTTTATTTACTTTTTGTGTGTTTAAGCTGGGTAGAAAATGAAACCTAAAATATGCATTACTGTCTACATTAAGCATTTTGTCAAAAATCCCAAAAATCCCAAGGGTCAATCTTGAATTACTTTATTCATTGTTCGCTAAGATGAGAATTCAAATGGAAAGTTCTTGTTTGTTGCTACTTATACTCCTACATGCTAGCTCCTCTAAATAATCGAAAACATCTCTGTCAATGAACATCACTTTTAGCAAATAAAAAGGGCACATAGCCTTTTCCAGAACAATTTTATCAAAATTCTTTGGTGTTTTTACCAATATATATAGAGGTTTACAATGCAACTTTTGCACATGGAAGGCCTAGAACACAGCTTGCGTATATTAGAGACAAAAACAAGGTGCAAGAATGCATAGAAAACAATAAGGAGAGATTATAGGTGGTTAATTTTACAGCCCATAGTTTTCCTCAAGGCTGCTTCATCACTACACATAAATCGGTCTAGCCTAGTAGAAAAAGACCTCGACTTGCATACCAATGATTTCAAATTCGAACTTCCACTACACCTTAGCACAGTATGCCACCAACAACAAAAAAAACCTCCTACCCCTTTGATTTTTGACCAAGAAAGAGAATAGGGGGACTATTCTTTTGTCCTGACAAGGACAAGAAACCAATTGTGTTTTAGTGTGGTTTATTGCATATGCATGTTGGAATAGTACCTTATCCTTTAGGGCACAACTGCAGAAGCAGGGCCATATAGATAGTGTGGAGGACAACCTAGACCAACCTTTTGATGGGTTTCTAGGATTATGTCCCATATGTTGATGAATTATTGTGGTAACATTATATACTTTATTTCCATGGACTGACCAAAGTTTAGTATAGTATATATTTAGTCATGGTCAAGGGCTAACAAGAAATTCTTAGTCTACCCATATATCATGAATATGATAATTAAAGTTTTAATAGGAGATTAGTTTGCTTAACGACTAGTCTATAGATTTTTTTGGTCTAGAGAATAGGACCTCATACCTAATCTTATAAAGGTGTAATATGTCTTTGTTGACTAAAGAATTTGGTTTTAGGGATTTAAAGTCGCCACCAAACATCGACTTGGGATTTTCAGAATCACTAGAAGAAAGATATAAATGATTGGCTGGTGCTAAAGGAACTTGACCTACAACTTCCATGCGTAACAAATGATTTGAACAGTTGACTAATATTAACCTATGATCGCAAACTTTTCTTACCTTTGATTCACATCAAATATGGGCTTACCCTGGAAAATGTACACTCTCAAACCTAAGCCCAAAATTGTGTTCTTATTTATACAACTCCAAAAAAGGGCTTCCCCATGTTAAGGAAGGGAAAGGAAGCCCATAAAATATATAGATCCATACAAAATCAGGCCGAGCTACTCTTCAAAGCAAAAGGGTTTATCCATTAGACTGATTTTGCCTTTTTGTGTTTTTTAATATGAGCGACGGTTTAAACTACAGGGGAGGAGGGTTTTACGAGCATACATAGTTGCTAGGGGTTCGAACCTTCACTGGTCTACAACTCACTGATGACTTATTTTCATCATTTTAGACAAAACAAAAAGGAAATTAAAATTGGTTAAATTTGAAAGAACAAATGAAGAATTAAATTGTAGGCACCATAACAATTTCCTTCCTGTTGAAGTTTCCAAGAATCAAAATGGGATTATATCTGTTTTTTTATTCTCAGTTCTTGTGGACAAAAAAAAATTGCAGTGCAAATCAGAGCATGACAAACACTTAATAACTCATCCCACGGGACAAGACATATCAACTGGGACCCAAAGGCACTATGCAGATAGGTCCCTTCCACCAGAAAGACAAAAGACACCTTCCCGGGAGGGAAGCACCTAACCCTTTTTCCACAATCACTTTATCACCGTGCCCTTCTGTTTCCACCAATAACCCTATCACAACAAAACAACAAAACCTGAAAAGGGTCCCCTCCCAATTTGCACCACATAAAAACTTATGAGTCAGATAATGTTCAATTTATAATCGTACACTAAGGCACTTTGAAAATTGGCATTTGATTGATGTCGCTAATATGGGAAATTTTGAAAGCTCCATCCTCAAGATTGGAACTGTTTCTCTGAAATTATGAGGCTCAGAGGACCACTTGCCTTGGATTTGCAAGCTAAGAAATAAAATAAATAAATAAATATAATTTCAGCAGAATATTGCAGTGTGAGAGAAAGGTTCAGTGCTGCTGCTCATGGCAATGGCTCAGTTTTGCTTCTCTGCTTCCTTGTGTTACAATTCTTGCTTCCCAAGAAATGCAACTCTTTCTCTCACACTTTGTAAGCCACTGAAAAATGGGGTCTTTAGCTTCAACACAATCCAATGTTGTACGAGCCAGAGGGAGGCCATTGAACATTCTGGTAATGGGTTGGCTAGTTTTCCTGAAAAGCACTTGCATAGGAAGTCAGCTACTAGTACTAAAGCACCCCCTCCTAGACCGCGCCGGATAATCTTGGTTCGACACGGGCAGAGTGAAGGAAATGTAGATGAGAGTGTTTATACAAGAGTTTCTGATCCAAAGATTGGACTGACAGAGAAAGGGTTGGAGGATGCTGAGCAATGTGGGAAGAGGATCAGGGAAATGATTGAGAAAGACAAAGTGCATAATTGGAAGGTCTACTTTTATGTGTCCCCTTATAGAAGGGGAGTTGAAACTCTAAAGGGTTTAGGAAGAGCATTTGAGCGCTCAAGAATTGCTGGCATGAGAGAGGAGCCTCGGCTAAGAGAGCAAGACTTCGGTAAGTGTCAATTTACTAAAAACAATTGGAACACTACTTTTAACAAGGCTATGTTAACAAGACTTTGTTGCAATTTTTTCTATGAAAAGGGAATTTTCAGGACAGGGAGAAGATGAGAGTAGAGAAAGCCATTCGAATGCTTTACGGTCGCTTCTTTTACCGGTTTCCTAATGGGGAATCTGCAGCGGATGTTTATGACAGGATTACAGGTATAGCTTCTACAATTTTGTCAATTTATTGATCAGTTTGAAATGTTAGGCCTAAGAACTCTTGAGACAATGCAGGATTCAGAGAAACATTGAGAGCAGATATCGATATAGGTCGATTTCAGCCACCCGGGGAGAGAAATCCAAACATTAACTTGGTAATAGTTTCACATGGCCTAACACTGAGAGTGTTTCTCATGAGATGGTACAAATGGACAGTGGAGCAATTTGAGAGGCTGAATAACTTTGGCAATGGAGGAGTGGTTGTTATGGAAAGAGGTTATGGTGGAAGGTAATTAATTAAATCCTCTGCTGCTGTGTTATTTGGAATTGAGACTCAGAAGTTAAGCTGCATTTATAGAAAACTCTGATATCTGCAGGTACAGCTTGTTAGTGCACCACACAGAAGAAGAGCTAAGGGAATTTGGATTGACAGATGAAATGTTAAGTGATCAGGAATGGTAAGGCAAAATTTCATTGTAATGAGGTCTCATTTCTGTTTAGTAGTCTGACCTTGGTGTGTTTTTTTTTTGGGTGTGTGGGTTCTCTAATTCAGGCAAAAATATGCAAAACCTGGGGAGCTGAACTATGATTGCCCAACACTAAATTCCTTCTTCTCGCACTTCGCCAACAATTGTGGTGATGAAAATGAAAACAAAATCAACAGCAGCTAGTGAAGATGATATATAGTAAGAAACAGCAGTTGCTTAGGATTTAGCTTAGGAGAAACTCTGTATGTAATGTGGTAATATTTGAAGTAGCATGTTGTAAATTGAACCTCAGAAGTCAGTAAAAAAAGAAATTCAAGTATTTTCTTCTTCTTCTTTTTTGTCTGATGTTTTTTTACGCATAACATAAGCCACTAATTTTTCATCTGCTTAATGTGAAAAATGTTGCTTCACTGCTTTATCTTTACAGAGAAGTTTAAACCAGAGAACAAACTCAAAATCCATGACAAATATGAAACATAATTCATAGAGGTTTTGCTGGTCAGAAAGTAGAGCTAAAAACGTTGGTAAAGCTTAAAAAAGGAAGAGAAAATGGAGATGCGGGGTATCGATCCCCGTACCTCTCGCATGCTAAGCGAGCGCTCTACCATCTGAGCTACATCCCCTTCTTGAAAGATTAAGTCCTTTTTTGGAGTTTTATTTAACTGTAATAATAATTTCTATCAAGTAAAGTTAAAAGCGTTGGTAAAGCTTAAAAAAGAACAAGAAAATGGAGATGCGGGGTATCGATCCCCGTACCTCTCGCATGCTAAGCGAGCGCTCTACCATCTGAGCTACATCCCCTTCTTGAAAGATTAAGTCCTTTTTTTTTTTTTTACAGCGTAATCGTAGGTAAAAATACAAAAAATTAACAGCTAAATTAAAAAAAAAATAAAAACGACTTAATCTTTCAACAAGGGGATGTAGCTCAGATGGTAGAGCGCTCGCTTAGCATGCGAGAGGTACGGGGATCGATACCCCGCATCTCCATTTTCTTGTTCTTTTTTAAGCTTTACCAACGCTTTTAACTCTACTTGATAGAAATTATTATTACAGTTAAATAAAACTCCTAAAAACGACTTAATCTTTCAACAAGGGGATGTAGCTCAGATGGTAGAGCGCTCGCTTAGCATGCGAGAGGTACGGGGATCGATACCCCGCATCTCCATTTTCTTGTTCTTTTTTAAGCTTTACCAAACGCTTTTAACTCTACTTGATAGAAATTATTATTACAGTTAAATAAAACTCCTAAAAACGACTTAATCTTTCAAGAAGGGGATGTAGCTCAGATGGTAGAGCGCTCGCTTAGCATGCGAGAGGTACGGGGATCGATACCCCGCATCTCCACTTTCTCTTCCTTTTTTCAGCTTTACCAACGTTTTTAGCTCTATTTGATAGAAATTAAGGTTTTTTTTTAACTTTATTTTTTATGAGAAGCACAGATTTTATTAATATAAAGAAGAAGAAAAAACTATATGAATACAAACACAGTGGACAAGCTGTGCATTCAAAGCCAAAGTAACATTGCAGAATATCTAAACAAAATTTAAGAGACCTCCATTTTCCATTCAGCACGAATAAGCATGAAATGAGACATCCCAGAATTCAAAGGAAACACAACTCCGAATGGACGTCCAAAACGAACTCCATCCCCAAAGTCCTCTACTTCTCCTAGAATTTTTAAAAAACACTCTTGTTTCGTTCCATCCATATATACCACCACACCAGAAACAAGCCATCAATCGATCCGAATTTCGCCACTGCTGAGCCAATGAATCAGTTATAGCTAAATCTAAGTCCAGAACTAACATGGTGAGAATATGGTTATAGAAACCAGCATATTACAAAGTAGAGCATATAACAGGTTTGGTCCACTGTTATATGCCAAAGACAAGTTAGCTAATAACATTATTTTCAGAGAGAGAGAGAGAGGGAGAGAGAGAGAGAGACAATCACTATTTAGATGTCACCCAATATAAATGATGTCACATATAAGATGACTAGGAAGACCAAAATAAGTAACAAATCGAACTAAACAAGCAATTTCTGAATTTTATCCCAAAAAAATATGAACATTGCCCCGATATGCACCAATATGTCTTATCATCTTCCCAACTAAACCTAGGTACATTCAGCCAAACCATAACATCATGCACCAATCTGAAAGCCAAATACTCCATTAGGGGGTTCCAGCCATGGTTTTCAAGGTAAGAAGATCAAAAGATAACCAATTAAGAAGAAAGGTGAGTATAGTGACCCGAACCCAAGGGCACCATTTTCCCTGCACTGTGGAACTATCAACTTCTATGAGTTCTCAATGGTTGCAGTTGTAATTCGTAATGGCCGTGACCTTTCCTGCTCACCATTCCGCCTCCAAAAGGCTCGCCTCCACCAAACTTCGAATCCTCTTTGTATATTTGGGCAATCTTCGCCCGAGTTCAAGAACCGATTAAACCAAGCCAGCAAAATTTCCTGTTGCCATGCTAAAGGCAGGGTAAGAATTGTGTTGCTTAGACCATCCTCGATTGAGTGCCTATCCAGGCCTTTTGACGCCCTCCTCATCCATGCAAAATCATCATAAAATGGCACCAACCAAGTACGTAAAAGCAAGAACCTCACATCCTTGGAAACCAATAGCTGCCCCTTCCCAAGCCCAACAAAGAGACGAGCAGTAACTCTGCTAACTTCGTACCTATAAACTGCAGCCACTTTGGAATGTGCCTCAGATAATTCAGTTTGAGATGCCCATGTTTTTAAGAAATCCTCAGCAATCTGTCTGTCAATCAAAATATCCAAAATCCAATGCAAATTATCAGCTTGCCTTGCAATCTGCCCCACATCTTGCAAGTCTGACTCTGCTGCCCGAGAAAAATGGTGGCGAAGCAATTGCAAACACCCATCACAAGCTGAGTACAAGGACTCTTTTCGGAGATCATTATGAGATGAATTCTCACGAAGCATCTTTGACACCAATCCTTTCATCTCACGCCTTGCCTTCTCATCTTTTCCTTCAAGAACCACATGCAGAAGCTTTAAAAGAACTTCTTCATTGTCATTACCCTCTTCAGTTCCATTAGCAACTTCCACAGAGACCCTCTTCAGTACTTCCCCAGCTCCAACGCCTTCAAGACGGAGCTCAAACATCAGTGATGCCACCTTCTCCTCTTCATCCTCAGCCCATGGGGCAGCTTCTAAGTACTCCAAACAAGATAAAACACCCGCATCGAACCCAATTGCGGCCGAAACCTAAAGCACGCGGAACACCCACAATGTCATCATTCACATAATCAGGATGTCCTTTTTGGCTTGCAATAAATAATCCAAAGACAAATTTAAGTTTAAAAAAGATACAAAGAAAGTTGAATTGAACAATTGGCTTTTGATCTATTTTCATTCCAAATACAAACCCACTCACCTAAAATTGTTCTAATTATGTACCAAGCTACACTTTCTAAGCGATCAAACATAATATGCAACTTAACCCGAAAAAAAAAAAAAAAAAAAAATTAAACACAAAATAAAGATTAGAACTTTACCTTCAAAATGCCAAGCACTTTTGGAACATCCTCCTTCATCAACCTCTTCCTCAGATCCTTACAATACATCAACCTCAAAGCCTCGATATAAACCTCCACGTCATCACAATCCGCAATCTCCACATTGTACGGCGACGAGGATGACGTCGTTCTCTGCTGCTTGACCCACCTATCCGAGAGCTTCACCGCGAAGAACCGACTGTGCGCAACGAGAATCTGACGGTGCACATTCATCGACACGCTGAACCCGTCTTTGGCACTCAACGTGAGCTTAATGTCACTGCTCGACGGGTCGTTGAACTGGTTCCCGGGGCTCCGAGACCCCAGCAAGAGATCAGAAACCCTCTGCATCATCAACGCCTGCTTATCCTGGACCAAACCCACATGGGTTTTGCGCCCGCTTCCCGAACCGACGCCATTCTGGTGGATCTGGGGCTTGGGTTGGGCCATTTCGGGCTCGTTGGCCATCATTTCGAAAAGGGTCGGGCTGGACCGGGTCGTCTTATCGGGCTGCGGCGGCGGCGACATCGGGTTCAACAACCCGGCCGTGAGCATGCTATTAAATCTGGTGAAGCTGGAATTAAACGAGTCATTTTGACCCGAGTGCCCATTAGTCAACGCGGGGCTGAAGTCCATGACCGGAGAGCGACTGCCCGGCGCGAATCGGATCCGGAACGAGGATGGCGAAGAAGAAGGAGATGGCCCAGATGGGCAAGCCTGAACCGGGTCGGATTTGTGATTCGGGTTAATGGGTTGTTGCGGGCGTGGCTGGACAGAGAAGGGTTTCGAGTCTTTTAAGGCAAAACAGCACCAGGAGCTCTCTGGGGAGACAATGGTGGGCGGGTCGAGTTTTCGGGTCGGGTTGGGAGGAGGTGCTGGTGAGGAAGAGAGATGAGTCTGGCGGCACCTGCGGCGTTTGGGTTTAGTTGGGTTTGTTTGAGACTTGAGATGAGTAGTGGTACTAGTAGTTGTGGTGGCTGCAGCTGCCATGAAATATTGAAAATCGCAAAAAAAATGTAATGTCCCTTATAATTGTTGTTGCTGTTGTCCTTTAGTTTAGAGATGGGTCTATCCTTTTTTGATTTTTTTTTTTTTTGGAGTATAATTTTTCTAGTTTTCTTTTGGGTATTGACAAAGAAAGTGAATTAAAAATGGCGGTGTAAACGAGATGGATCAGAAGTAAAAAAAGATGAAAAAAACAGCAATGAGAGACTGAGAAAGCATTTAAGTTGAGAGAGAGAGGGTCCTAAATATCTGGCTTTGTTTGTCAGTATTGACAGAGAGAGAGTTTAGAGGAGAAAGAGATGAAAAGCTGAGGTTTTTGTGATTTCTTTTTCTTGATGGCTCCGCTGATAGCAAAAGCTTTGGCTCCGCTGATAGCAAAAGCTTTGGAAGTGTCAGAATAAAAAAGGGCAAGAGAGGAGGGGGAGAAGAAGAAGCATGGCACATAGAGCATAGGATGAATGGCCGGTTAGCCCCACAAAGTCTTTGGCTTTGGCTTTGGTTTTGGTTTCTTTTCTTTTCTTTTCTTTGTGCAGCAGATGCTGATGCAGAATCAGCAATCTTGTGACAATGTCTTTTGTGATTCATTGCTTGCTTCAATTGGTGATTGGTTTGATTGTGCTATGTGCCAGATGTTTGTTTTTGGTATTTGCTTGGTTTTGGCATCTGCTTGCCTGCTTCAGTTTTTGGGGCACTCCTCATGGTTTATGGTCCCTTTGGGCCATTGGGTGCTTCCATTTGTACAAAAGGATTTTATTTGTGATGATTTTTTAGACATGGGTTTCATGATGTCATATTCAATCACTCTTTTTGAGTCTCCAAAAGGATAAAATATCTTAATGGGATATTTCTGCCTGTCATGTTCACACAGTAATTTTAATTTTAATTTAATTAATAATGGTCATTAAAGTAGGAACTTATTGTTGGGATTGCACTGTTTAAGCTGTAATAATTTAGATTATTGTTTTTGTTGGTGTATTGAATTATGCCTCTCTCTCTCTCTCTCTCTCCCCCCACAAAATTCATGTTGCACTTTAACGACTGAAAATGATTGAGAGTGACCAAGCAGAGGCTAGTAATATAATCCACTATAACTGCACAAGCAGCCTAAAGTTAAAGCATATCTATAGGTCGGGATAAGCCATTCCCCAAGCAATTTGAAAAAGTTCTTGGTCTATGAAACAATATTCTTATTTTCCATAAAGAGTGTCAAGTATAAATCTGATGAACCTATTTCAATGGTATTATTACACTTTCATATTCGAGAAACGAAAATTCACGTAGGTATTTAACTTACTATGTCGAATTTCAACAATAACAATATTGATTAAAAAAAACCTATTATTTATATGAACTTCACATCTTAACAACGAGAATGACAAATATAATGAGAAAGATAATTAGTGTGGAAGAAACTATCCATTAGCATGGTATGGAAGCAAGATACCTTTAATTTGTTTCCAAGCTACTTGATATGAAAGTTCCACTGTATAATATATTTTTGACTTCAAAAGGGCGTGCAAACTTTGCATCAACAAGTGGAAGAAAGTGAAGGAGGGGGGTGCTCAAATCACAAGTTAGATCGATTTATTTTATTTAGTTGATAAATTATAACGGAAGACAAAAAGGTTGTTCGATTATTATAAAAGATATACTAAACTTTTCCAACCACAACTCATTGTGTTCATCTCTGCTTTCACTTTACTTGATACCATGGCATTTTCTGGTTTCATCTGATGTGTGTGTGTCTCTCTCTCTCTCTCTCTCTCTCTCAAATTGATATTAAATTTCCTTCAAAATCTCTCTCATGGGTGGCTCAACCAAACTCTTTGTCATGCTATTTTTGCTTTTAGCTGTATAGAAAACACCATTGGAAAATTCCCTACTTTCTCACCAGAAACAGAAGCAAGAAGGTAAGAATTAAACGAAGTCTTGGCCCACCCTAATACTTTTGGTTACCCACTATTCTTCTTTGACTATAAAGTGAGAGAAAATTACCAAGATAAAAATGGTGGCCTTCATTTTGGTAAATTGCATGATTTCGTGGAGTGGCAGAGGTTGAACAACTAGTATTAACTCTCATTGAAGAAATAAAGACAACCATTTCTACATTCTTTATTTTTTGGTCAAGCATTTGGTTGGATGTGTCGAATGTTCGTTGGGGCTCAAAAGGCAAAGGCCCCATAAGAATAGACTTCACTTTTAGCTTTTGCATTCGTATTTTTTCCATGGTGTGTTAAGACTTGTCACTTGAGAGCATAGACCTTTGCTTGTGTCTTTTGCATATTCTAAGCCTAAACCAATTATAAATCTTTCACTTTCAAACATCATACCAAATATGTTGGCTAATGTCCTCGGGTTCTGATTTATATGGATTCTCTCATTTTTTCTGTAAGGTTTAGTAACAATACTCCATTAAAACCTTTTATAAGGTCAAGGTTATAGAGATGTCCTCGAGGAGAAAATTTTCACATCACCGGTCAATGTGTTTATCTCTTATATCATGTGATTCGATGAAAAGAATAATCATATAAGGTTGTGTTTGGTATGCCTCATTGGACTTGACTAGCTTAAATAATACTTAAAACTCATGTTTGGGAAAAGAAGAAACTAACTTAAATGATATTATACAATCCAACAGCGAAAAAAAAATCTTCACTCGCTTCTTTAATATAGCGAAATTGAAAAACGATTCGTAAAATAGTACCCTTACTAAATAGAATAGGCGAGTCTAAACTAAACCAAACCAATTTCTGATCAGGAGAGAGAGGGCGACGATGATTGAACAAGAGAAGACATCGACTGAATGCGAATAAAAACCTTAAATGTGACGCACGGCTCTCCTCGCATAGCAAGAGAGCGACCCGTTCTTTACTTGCCTAAGAGTGGCTCCAGCGAAGGAGCCCAGCCCGAGGCAAGGGCAGAAAAAAAAAAAAATTCCGCTCCAGCGTGCAGCCCAGGCCCGGGTTTGGTGTGGGACCCACCAACTCGGGCCAGCCCGAAGGCCAAACCAGCCCCAGGTCCAAAACGAGGGTGCTGACGTCAGCGCTGGCGTCACGCTGACGTCAGCTAGCTGGTACGCTGCCACGTGTCGCGCTCAGTGCCTTCCGATCTGCTTCTCCTTTCTAATCCAACGGCTGAGGCTTTTTTGGGTGAAAAAAATATGAAAAAAAATTCTAAAAAATTCTAAAAAATTTTGATATTTTTTTCTATAAATACCTATCAATACCCTTCACTTTCAACACCAATACTCTTACATTTCATTATACTTCTACTAATATTCACTCTTTTTACACAACATTTTCCTCTTTTTCATCTAGCATTTTGAAATTCATCCGAAATTTGAACCCAAATTTATCTGAATTTTGAATTTTGAAATTCATTCGAAATTTGAACCCAAAAATTTATCTGAAATTTGAACTTTGAAATTAATCCGAAATTTGAATCCAAATATCTTATCCGAAAATTTTATCTGATTATGAATAGTCTTGACACGTAGGAATCCGAAAATCTTATCTGAAAATATTACCCAAATTAATTATTTTCATTAAAAAATAGGAGGAAAAAACAAAAAAGTGAATAGTAATTGCCATGGCTAAGGGCAACGGGTGGAGAAACGATTTACTATTTGCAAGGGCAACCACTATTCACGTGAATAGTGCTTGCCCTAGCTCCACCCTTGCCATGGCTAAGGGCAAATGGGTGGAGTTGCTCTAATGCTGAGAGATTCCAATACCTTACTTCCTCGGATTATGTGCCATATTATTCTAACTTTTGAATATTCATATAAAGATGTGGGCTGGGCTGCACCATATGACATTATAGATGGGTACGTAGTGAGTGGGCTTCAAGGCTAAGTGTGAGTGGTGGGATGGGAACAATGGATTGGGTTAATTTACATGTAATTTCATTCAAACTTCAAATCAGTGGCTGCAAAAATAGGGCATCCTGCAAGTTTACCAATTGGAAAATGTCTCAAGTTTCCTTTTTTTTTTTCTTTTTTTTTTAAATCTTTGCTAAATATTTGGATACTTCTACTGTTTATTATGTGTGTGTCTTTTCATAGTATTAAAGAAAGATGATCATTGGCCAAGGAAAAAACGGAAAGAGGAGGTTATTGTTGCGTATAAGACGAGGTTTATAGCTTTAGTGGTAGAGCACTTATCTCTACACATTTATAATTAAATTTCAGAATTCAATTATTTTCTTCTTCTAGTAATAAAAATTTATATCCCTCATTCACAACTGGTTTATACCCACAATCAAATTGGGATGAATTACCTACACTTTACTACGGTTAATCGGTAAGTAAATAAATTACAGTTTACTCCACCCATAATTATATATGACTCACCAAATGGGCTCATGTCATACAGGCTTGGTTAGCCATTGCCCATTGGATGTGTAATATGTGGCTGGGATTACAGACTTGTTAATCTTCGAACCCAATAACAAAATAGTTACCTTTACCTACAATTTTACTTGATGGGGCAAAAAGAAATGAGGTCCAAAAAGAAGTCAAAGCCAAGGCAAGAAGGAAAACATTTTAAGATTTGGGCCCAAGACTCCTTAGAGTTTTACTTTCTTTTTCTTGTATTTTGTTTTTTGGAATAATAAGATGGTGGTGGTCCAGCATAATTGTTAGGGAATGTGCTCTTTGGGTTTGTATTACTAAATGAAAACAAATGATTAATTTATTTTTTAAATACAAACGATACTCTAAATTACAAGGATTTTTCATATACACTATTAAAGTGTTTTGAGAGTTCGAACCTAACACTATTAATTTGCAAGTCAATATATTTTTCCACTGTACTAGCACCTGTCGGCAATGAAAACCAATAATAAGTTTGGTAGTTCCTTGTCCCTTTCTTTTGGATCAGGGCAGTAATGGAAACTGGACAATAATCTATCACTGAAATTTGTTGCAAGTTCACACAATTATACTGAGACCCACATTACCAAATTAAAAATTAAAAAAATTGAATTTTGTAATTATTTTGTCTTGATGTTGATTAACCTTAAAGAATGTGTCAAAAATGGAATGTGACCAAAATATTATATTTGTAATTATTTGTCATGATGTTGATTAAGCCTAGCGCATGTTTGGAAGTTCTTTTTAGCAGCCTTAAAAAGCATTTCTAAATAATATAATAGCTTTCTCTATTATTTATTTATTTGCTGTGATGATAGGCTTAGGCTGATAGCCATACCTTTTAAGTCTTTAACAAAATATAGTGGAAAATGATTGAAAGTAATTTATCTATATATATATAAAGTAAAAGGTAGAGAATTGTGAAACATTCAAAATATTAGAAAATGTCATTGGTTAATGCAAATATTAAGAATTGAAATTATTAATTAAACGAGGATAATATGGTAAATTCACACTTTTTATATTAAAAATAAAATAAAATAAAATGAAAAATAAGATAATGAATCCTATTTTTATGGAACACAACTATCTATTATCTTTTTTAATTCTAAAATAATTTTTTTTTTTATAAAAAAAACCTCTTGCAAACGCGAAAAGGCTAGTAATTAATTAAGCCTGTAATGATTGTTAAACAATTCGTTATATGAAAATACTTCCCTCCTTACTAGGTAAGTAGGAGCTCCTACATTCCTATCAATCGCAGTGTGATATGCGTGCATAAGTTTTTCTTTTTGTGTTTTTGAGGAATTATTTTTTTATATGTGTTAAACTGTAATTTATAAGAATGAAGAGTATCTCCCTACCAGTAAGAAGGAAACTAATATCCTTCTTCATATATAGTAGCTGTTTAATATATTTGCTTCTTTTGTCCCTACCCTATCTTTTCTAGCTGTTGAAATACTATTTAGCACTAGAATATTACACAAGTTTTGGACCCCATTTCAAGAAAGCTTTATTCAATGTATAGTAGCAGGAATCAGCTGCAGTACTTGTGAATGTAAATTAGGATTTTGCAAAATTACTGATTAACAACAATATGTGTTTGAGTTCTGAGACAGTTTTTGTTTTGTTTCTCGAAAAAGAAAACTCTTATAAAAAAGAAAAAGTGTCATTTTCATTGACAAAAAGAAGACAATCAGTCATTATTTAGTTAACATCACTACCATGGTACCACCGCAGTATGTGTCGTTTGATGAGTTTGATTTAATTTATCAGCGAATTTAATAAATTAAAAATATCCAACGTACATACAATGTGATAACGATGTTTATCTTATAATCACTTACTAACTACACGTATCAAGTAAATCCGAATAGTTTTACTCATATGAATCCAAAAGCACAATATTTGATTTTATAGATGGCTTGAGAGTCACATGTTGAGCTTAGATCGATAGCTAGATGTACAAAAACATTCCGGGAGGAGTAGGGTTAGGTGCAAGAACACCAGACATGCCCACATGCCAAAGATGACCCACCATTCTGACTACTGTCTCTGCTAATATCGTTATCTTTGATTACAGTCGGCCATCAAAATGTGAGTCTGGCAAAAATCTCCCTTCGGGTCTTATTCTTTTAATCTTCTTTCTCCAAGTGCTTCTCCCACCAAACTACCTAAGCCCTAGAAACCTAACCTTTTTTTTTTTTACATCATACTGTAGTAACTAGCTCTAGCTAATTAATTAGCCGAAAAGATTAGCACTTAGCTCAAGAGAAAGTGGTTTTTCCATTAGCCAGCAGAAAGAGAGATTCAGTTTGAACTCATGAACCCATTTTGATCATCATGTATTTTTTATAGCTGTTATCACACTTCTAGTTTATCATCTCGTACTATAAATTTACAAAAAGAGTGTCGGATGATAAATCGGGAGCATAAGTATCATTACTCTAGTAATAGCTAGCTAAATTACATATGCTCATACCCAATTTTTTTTAATCATCCCAAACAAATCATTCATTGTAATAAAATTTATAAACAAAAGTCGCAGCATTTTATCAAAGCGATACTGTGTGAGAAAAGAAAAAAGATAAACCGAAAGTGAGAGCATTTAGCCTAAAAAAAGATGACTATTAAACCTCACTAATAATGGCAACTGAAGACAATGTAACACATTATTGCCATATGTTTGATTAGTTATAGGCTTACAGGGGCCCTTCCCCAAGAAATTCCACCAAAAATATTTTAGAGGTATGTTTGTTCCACAAGCAAAACGTGGGTATACAGTAAAGCTGCGAGCAATCTCTGCTAAAAGCAAATCAACATGGCACTGGCACTTGTCTAAAGGAATCCATATGCAGCTTGTGAGCAAGCAGCTGTGCCGTAGCAACCTCATCTAGCTCATCCTCTGTCTTTTATAACTAACCAAATTAAGTGCAGGCCAAGTAGGTTCAAACCTTGCTGGAAGGGGGTGAAAAAAACAGAATTAAAAAACAATAATTAAGATGAATTAGTCATGCACTCACATGTCAAATTGAGCTTGACCCCAGAAGACCGTTTTGCAAGTTGGTCCTAATTGTCCCATTAAATATAAGTTTTTTTCTTCTTTTTTTGTTATTTTTCATGACATTGTGGTTATGAATCTCAAGACATTTTCTGACAGGCAAGGTTGGATGAAATTCGATCTTAATAACCCGGCCAGTAGACAAGTCTGGTGATGCTTTGGTTAGCCCTTGTGGCAGGCAATTTCTGCAGAGATGATCATAGTTTTTTTATATATGCTATAGGGCAAGATTTGGCACTAACCCCGTACAAATCATGTTTTTTTAAACATGATCCCTGACTGATTAAATTAAATAATGTGCACAAAAGGTACACTCTTGCTTGAAAGTACAAGATGCTTAGAGTTAAATTAAGGTGATCATGGTTGGATTTAGCTGGCCTACCTGCATGTTAATCTGATCCTAATAGGGCCAAATGAATGCCAGTGAACTCACCAAATTGCCTACTACTAGTCTACTCTTGTGCCTCAATTGAATTGAGACCTTTCTCTCACCCTAGCTAATGTAGTTGGGTTTGTTTTTCTTAATCAAACTTTAACAGCTTGAGCTTTTAGAACTATAGCTTAGGGTTAAAAGTTGAAACGTGCATGAAAAGTAAAGCATTGCCAAACGAGGTTGCAAAATATCAACAAATTCATGATTTCAATAATTGGCTTGAATTCTTTTTTTAAAAAGTAATCTCCATCATGAAGTTATTGCAAACCATATACATAGTCAATGAGTGTATAATCACAGGAAGTAATTAAATCAACCACGGCATTCTAGCACTAAGATACTCAAAAATAGAATCTGCACACGTAATTTACTGATAAAACGATAAGCATCCAACGCATTAAACTCATACGTTATAGATTTGAATAATTATGTAAAGAAAATCAAATCCATTTCATGCATCATTTGAATGAGATGGATGTACATGGAATATGAGAAGCACAAATTCACAAGCAACAAGCCCATTATTTGAGTATCATGGACAGGTGGTAAGCAATAGGTCAAGGGTGAAGGGGATGTTTGGATACAAAGACAGAGAATGAGACAAGAGAAGGGAGCAAAGGTGGTGACTTGGTGTCGGGGTGGGTAAGGTGAGTTGGCCCCTTCCAGGCTTAATCCTCTCTCTATCTCTCTTTCTATATATATATATATTACATGAATATGGGGGGCATATGGAGTTTTATGGTGACTCTGTTTGAATGTGTCTGTTGGGCCAGAGATGTCTTGGATGCATAGGACACAAGTCAGAGGGAGTTTTGGAGAAATAGGAGCTGGGTGCACCCCCACCCACTTGGGCTCAAATGTTGCCACGCCTCCCTTTTCTTTTCTCTGCATCATCCAGATTCCAGCCCATCCTGCTTGGATGGTTGGCCTGCAGGCCTCTCATCTCCCCACCCACCCCCAACACCACCGCCTCTGTCAGATCCTTTGTCCTCTCTCTCTCTCTCTCTCTCTCTCTCTCACACACGTGAATGAAGAATTTTTTGATTTTCAACACTTTATAAATGATTGGCCCCTTCCAAGCAATTGTTACTGTTATCGTTCTGACTGACATGCAATCAAGGAGCCACTAGGGTGCAAAAACCATTTTTAACCCTCCCTTTTCTTAGGGTACAAAGCTTTTAAGTACATTTCTACTTTAGGACTTGAATCTATCACATTTTTTCGGGGAGTAATTATTTCAAATTAATATATTAGTGGGTTCTTTGTGAAGAAGTGATTAGATATTTAACATGCATGATGTGAATAGGATATTTGAGTTTACTAATCGAGTTTATATACGTGCCAGATAACGAATCTAGAACATTTGAATTAGTAAAAAATTATACAACTATATTATGTACTTTCATTTTGAAATTACGATATATTTATTGTCATGCATTTATGTGTGTGGACGTGGAGAGAGAAAAGAAAGTGATGGATACCTCAAGGTTGTCTAAAATCAGAGGCATAAAATCAGTTGATATATTGGTGGTGCCCCCATTTCCCATCTCATTTAAGATGGGACGATGACACCATAATTTGTCAAAGCACCAAATATGATCACCAATAGCTAGTCATGAGACTCATCACACTTACCATCTGTTATGTATTCCCCAATTATTCATTTGATTTGTTAATGTCTAACCTGTTCTGAGGGGACTTCTAAATTAAGGGATGCAACTATTAGTATTAGCCCCACTTCATGTTTACGACATTTCAGCACCAAAACTGTTGTATGTGTATGATGCTTGGTATTTTAACAAAGTTGGCGTGTATTGATAACATGTCGGTACAGAAATGGATGAATTAATCATATTGTCGTATTTTTTTCACTAAGATACCTCACTAACCATCAAACCAGGTTAAAGATTTTAGTTGTTACCACGTTATAGCTTTACTAGAACTTAATTAACCAAGAAAATTTGGCTTAACTATATTCACTAACTTCATTTTCAAGAGGACATAATCTTTGGCATAAATCTAGTTTAAGTGAGTTCCGCTTTGATAAATCCACTTTCAAACTATGAACCCTATGGATGACTCTGATACTTTGCCGTCAAGAAACCCATCAAAATAAATTGTTTGTTTCTGACAACATTCTCACATCTCTTTTATCAGTTAGGGGCCACGACAAATGTTTCATGGACATGCCTCATTCAAATCGCAGGATTTTTTGTGATCATTGTTCCTTGTACTCAAAGGGCACGTTATTCATATTCCAGGAGTTCTCTATGCAGATTTACCTTCGACTAATTCACTTCATTAGAAAATTAATTCCTAATAAGACTAAAAGTAGTTGTTGGCTCCCATTATTTTGGGAGAGAGGAAAAACCAAACAAAATGGAGGAGAATTCTAGCACTTTCAAACAAAATGGCTCCCATTAGTTTGGTTATACTATATATTATGATTATCAAAGGTTTATCCAAAATTTCAACAACCGGATTCGAACACGGGACGTGGAGTGTGCGTTAAATGTTTTGACAAGTTCTTAAATTACAATTTACAATTTATTAACCAAACAAGTCCTACTTGTGTTGATTTGTGAAACCCAGTTTAATTATATTTTAATTTAATCAAATTAAAAAGACCAGGGTCTATATATGTTTTAACATCATCTTCTTGAATCTTCTCATGTAAACAACTGTAATCTTGTTTTTCCTTGTAAGAATATGATTAATTAATTATGGAGAGGCAAAAGCTTTTTTAACGTCTTCTGTATGTACAAAAAATAAATGTGAAAACAATTTGGCTCTGTAATTCTCCCCAAACTTGGAGGCCATTAATGTCATTCAACCACAACTCTCTCAATCCTCCTCATCCATGGCTTGGCTTCTATATAACCCTTCCTCTTCCTCACTCCACATCCTCTGTCTCTCTCTCTCTCCCTACCTCTCTTTCTCTCTCTAAAATCTCCACAAAACACTGAGAATTAAGCAAAACACACTCCATAAGAAGCTCCACGAGCTCAAAGCTCAAAGCTATAATGGGTTTTCCTGTGGGCTACACAGAGCTCCTCCTCCCAAAGCTCTTCATCCACACTCTCTCTCTTCTGGGTCTCATCCGAAAACTCATCTCCACCTTCTTCTCCTTACTGGGTCTCCAAGATTTCATCCAACCAGACAATGCCTGGGCCGACCCGCCCGCCCCATTCCCCGAGTTCCACTCGGCGTCGGCGGTTCTGATCCGCGAAATCCTGCCCGTCGTCAAGTTCTCGGACCTGGTCGACCCGCCCGAGTCGTGCGCCGTCTGCCTGTACGAGTTCGAGAGCGAGGACGAGATACGACGCCTCACGAATTGTCGTCACATCTTCCACAAAGGGTGCGTGGACCGGTGGGTCGGGTACGACCAGAAGACGTGCCCGCTGTGTCGTACGCCGTTCATATCGGACGATATGCAGGGCGATTTCAATGAGAGGCTTTGGGCGGCTTCTGGGATCCCCGATTTTTACGACCATTTTTATCCCTATACTGATAATGGTTTAGATTTGTAGCTCTAAAACCGCGAGAGAAGAACAAGAATCAAACTCTGGTGACATCTACAGCGACAATTCCATTACGAAATTTAATTGAGTCGAATTCTTGTCGCGAATGCTTGTGGTAAATTTTTTTTACCACGAAGTTTATGTAATATTGTGTAAATATAGGAAATTATTGGATAAAGAAAAATGGGAAATGAAATGAGGATCGAGTACAATGCAATGAGATAGTTTTGTACAGTTTCTTTTTTTTCTTTTTTTTTAAATTTTAATTTAAAACTTTTATAGTTGTGACTAAGATTCTAGAAGGGTAAATTTTGATTTTGGTGATGTGTTGTTTTAATTGATTTGGTTGGTGTGTGATAAAAATTGGTGAGGGTTCGTTTGGGGTTTGGCATGTATATTTTAAGTCATTAATTTTATTATGAAATGGAGCGTGACATTGTCAGTTGGTAGGTTCACTTTGGCCAAAATTCTGATCATGGAAGACATGGAAGTTTTCTTTGCAGTCCTCCAAGCTTTTCAAATGGGCTTGAAATCAAATGGGATCTCTCTCTCTCTCTCTCTCTCTCTGCCAACTTGAAAAAGAAAACTGTGTCAAAAAAACTTGAAAAAGGAAACAAGAAAACAAAGGGGTGAAGAACCATGCAGCTTTAGATGTGGGTGGATTTGAACTACACTTGTCACTATATACGAAAAAAAATGGAGAATTTTTGTTTTAATATTCATGTGATATCATCATCAGTTTCAGACTTCAAGGTTATATCTCTAGTCTCCACCCAAAAAGAAATATCCAGGTTTCCGGGAATCATTTTTCTTTTTCTTTCTGTTTCTCGGGAATCTTCTCTTTTTTGTATATCGACGGCCTGCCTCAAGATAATTTATAAAATGGTTTTCATAAACTTGCACAAATTGTGCCGGCATGAACATATTAGGTTTCATTTTATCCATATTATTAAATTAATCTAATTTACGGAGACGATGATTCAAACTTGGATGTAAAAAAAACAGACTCGCTGTTCTAGTCAACTGGTCTAACTCATGTATGCATTCTATTGTGAGCTGTTGTTTACCTCACAGCCATACACTAATTTGACTTAAAATGATTAGGTGATTGAAGATTTGACTATTGGAGAGATTTATGAAAGTATTGAATTGAAAGAATTTGTACTGACTCATAAGCCATGGGGCATGGAGAAAAGCCACCGCCTGTGCATCATTTTCAAACAACAAAACCCCACTAGGTATTCTTAAACTCATGATACATACTCTTTATGTTTTCTTTTAATAAGAAATACCTAATGCTTCTAGACATAACTAATTTTTGTACATTTTTTCAAAGACCGCGTTCGGCTTTCGCTTTATTTTTTCTTTGGATGAACCCCACAAATATGTACAATTCTAAATTGCAACATCACTTTCTTCAATTTGCATATCTTTATTTTTCTAATTTTACGATTTGTATATATTTATTTTTCTAATTTTTCGATTTCCATATCTTTACTTTCCTAATTTTATTTTGTGTAGGGTTATTGTTGATATTCCATGCCAGCAATTTGAAGAGGTGTCCAAGATTCCCCTTTTTTTTCTTTCTTTTGTTTCCCTATCTTTGGTTCACGCCGCGAATTTTTTATACTCTTGTAGAGTGCTTCTATTTTATAGAGCATCTGCTTCAACAAAATAAAATTGTTGAGGAAAAATATGCTCCAATTTTTAAATATATATATATATATATTTGGAGTACAAACGATAGTCTAAACTACAAGGGAGAGTGATTTCTCACACATACACAACTATGATGCCATGAGGTTTCAAATTTGAGACTTCTGGTCTGCAAATCAAAATTATTTTTCACTAAGTTAAACCTCGTTGGCTCAAATACCTTATTCTAGAACTAAAGGAACATTCCAAAACCTCATAATTATTATAAAAATAAGCATATGTTACAATCAGTCGCCCTTCTAATCTTGAAAAACTCTTTATAATAAAATTATTTGTGTTCCTCTAATAAAGTGCAAGAAATTATTTTAAAATATTACATAACAATTTTCAAATTTTTCTCAAAATTTAATCACTAACTTAGAACTTTAAAAATAAAACATTGTCGCATCATTTGAGATTTAAATTTTAAATTTCGTTTTGATGTCTCCATCATTACTCCAACATTAATATTATAATAATAGCAAAAGCTCATAGGTTGAATTAGTTTGACATGTTTTTCACTTTCATCGAATCCGTACAAAATGGTTCAATCATATACCCCATTTGCATACAGAATACATAAACGTCTGGTTCAAGTTTATACGTGGTATTTTATTTATTTTATTTTATTTTTTGAAAGAGAAAGCCCACACGAAAACTAGTATGATAAGTTGACAACTTGAAAACGAAATCAACACGCAAACATTTGAAATATATGAAAATAGTCAAAAAGCGAATATAATCAAAAACACATTCGCCGCCGTGTGACAAAATTATTAAATAGTTATTGGAGAATTTTTCATTAATTTAGACTACTACTACTATAGTTTAAGATAATTTCGGGGCTGTGGTTGAGACAAAGAGAAGCAAAGGGTCACGATGCCACAACGTCAAGGGTAGTTCAGAGATTAAGATTAAACGTAATGCATGAGCTAAAAGGATAGAAATGGATGGTTGGGTTGGGTGGATGCATCAAACATGCTTAGTACTAAAATTAGTTGGGTTAATAACGGAGATTTGGGTGTTACCTTACCTCATCGTGAAGGTACAAGATTTATATGGGTTGGTGGGTTAGTTGGATTTAAGGGTTGTTTCATTATTGAGGTTAGACATGTCGTTATTGTATCACTTGAATATAATATACATAGTCCTGCAGAATTGTATAAGTCATGAAAATGGAAACACATAGTCCTACATCATAATAAGCTCATTAGAGTTGGTTCGGACTTAGTCGTGGGCTCTGTGTTGGTCTACTTCATAATAACCCTAAGTTATGAGGGTGGGTGGAAAAAAATACGTTAGGTCAAGAGTTCGATCTCATCGGTTGTAATCAGAAATAAAAACATATTAAATTGTTGCAAAATTAGGCTGGGTATTAAACACGTTAGCTTACTGTTTGATGAAGTATTGATCTCAAATTCCCAAAGCCTTCAGTATTTTATAGCATGAGTAATATTGAAGCTGTTAAATTAAATTTAAATACATTGGGTATTTAGTAATCCAACAACTCCAATGCCACGCTTTTCTCATGCATATTAGTAACTATTCTTAACCACTAGAATTACCAAACTCGTTGTTTGATTACCGCATGTTAGAAATAAACTGAAATGATATTTTCATATACTCGCCCAAGTCCACACAACCATAAAGCGAAAGAGAAAAATGTAAATGATGGACAAGAAGCTCGCGTCTGTATATTAAGGTTCTGAATGTTCAAGTTTAAGGTGGTGAAAAAGCAAAGCACCAAAAAACATAAAATAACTGTATCAGTCAACCATCTGGCAAGTAAACTCCAAGAAGAGCCACGGTCGATGCACAAGTTGGAACTTCACGGTGACAATACTTGCAAACCAACAACATGTAACACAATTGAATACAGAGGCCACCACAAATGGTGATTCGAACTCAAAAATCACCTAGAGTTAATGGCCAGAATGTGGATAGCCACTTGGAGGATAACCAGCTGGTGGATAGCCTTGAGCCTGCTGGGGAGGTGGATAGCCATAAGGTTGCCCATACGCCGGCTGAGGTGGATATGCCGGTTGAGGTGGATACCCAACTGAGGGAGGAACTTGCTGATCAATGCGAGACATCTGCTGGAATTGAGGCACTGCCATAGGTTGTGGCCCAAACTTGCCGTCACGTTTGTCCATTTCGATCTTGTGTTGGGTCTGCATATCCCAAGTCAGAAGTCAGCTGACAATGAAGTTCATCTAAATTTTGTTCTAGCTTAAGATTTGGGAGTGTTAAAAATGTGAAGTATAAGAAGAAAAAGAAAAAGCCACTTGCTTACCTGCATACATGCACAGACCCTACAGAAAAAGAAAAGAAAAAAAAAAGACAAATGTAAAATCAGTAACTTCCGATCAACGTTCGCTGAGAATGTTTAATGGGAAAAAGAAAAGAACTTACGTGCAATACACCAGGTCAGCCAAACAGTTCAGTAACTGAGATGCCTCTGAGATTTCTTCACTTCCAACAATCATTGCAACAATGGAAAAAATGCACGCAATTTGTTGTAGACAGAACATGAAACCCTGTTAACAAGGGGAAATATGGCTATCAGCTGAATAACATGGTTACTTTAAATCAGAAGTGTAATGGAGCTCTGCCAAAAAAGATTTCCAAACAGAGATACTCTGTGTTGAATATGTGTGTGTGTGTGTGTGTGTTTGAGAGAGAGAGAGAGAGAGAGAGAGATTACAATAATGCAATTATCACATTGCGTTGTCTGTATATTAAATTCATCTTGCAACAAAAAGCGGGTTGAGGCCACTGAATTCCCAAAGCACAGGAAAACCTGGAACATCAAGCATAGTAGGAAAATTAGAAACTATGGGAAGAGAAGCTCTCTGCAGCTCCAACTATGAGTAATCAAATTCTGACAATGACAAGTATACAACTGACTAAGAAAGGTTGTTTGCATAACCCAAAGAAAGAAAGAATAAACAACAAATCTCTCTCTACTTGCAGTCTCTTAATTGAAAATTCAGCCTCTAAAGCAATTTTGACACTCATTATACTCTTTCGAAATAATTGATAATAATTTGAATTTCTAATGAGAGACTCCGTGAACTAAAAGCCCCACTTAATTGGGCATAAATTACACGGTGATAGAGCCAAATTTGACAAAGTCATGATTCGTGATCAATGGCAATCAGACAACATATGGATTGGTTTGTTCTCATTGAATAAATGCACCCGATTCTGGTTATGAGATTAGAAACAACAGATCCCTTCCCACCTTGTTATGTTTCTGCTCTCTGCACTAAATTTCTATCCTCAATGCTTAACGAAACTATAGTGTAAAAGGTAGTATTGCAATCCCTATGCCTCCCAGGAGCTTATAATTAGCCAAAACAGAAGCATCTAGAGGCTCTATCAGGTGATGCAGTAATACCAGCTTCCTTAGAAAAAAAAATTATATAAATAAATAAAAATCCTCTCTATAAGCCCAAGAAGAGAAACCCTGTTGGCCCATTTCAGTCAAGAGATTCCCAGTCCAAAGAGCTTTTCAAGGTAAACCAAGATACAAAAAGCCAATCCATTTATGTAATTACTAAATATATTTTAAGATTCAGTAAATTTTTAGATGTCATTTCAGAGTTAGTCTAACAGTGGCAAGAGTTATTAAGAGCCAATATTTGGGTTAAATACTTTTTTAATTGTTTAAGTGTCTTCTTGTACTTTTCTACAATGTAATGAGTTGTCTACCATTTCTGTGAGTCAGCAGGGGTTCTATTGAAAGTTTAGGAAGAAGATATCGCTTGTAAAACATAGATTTTGGAGGAATTAAAACATCACATTGTGTTGTGAACAGTTGAAGGCTTAATTCCTTTGATATATTCTTCCATACTTCTTCTGTTTTCCCTATAAATGTTCTAATTACTAATATTTCTGCCATCTGAAATCCCGCCTTAATCATAGGAAAACCCCACCTAGTGTTATCCCACAGAGCTGAACTTTCTGTATTTTTCTCTGGACGTGATACATCCAAATGAAAATCTAATCATGTCCATATGCACAGGACTTAGGGCGAAATACTTAACTCATCCATAATTGTTAGATGAATAGCTATCAATGTGTCTTCTCTATATCAAAGGCAAGAACCTAAGCAACTCCTAAGAACATCGTAAAACATACTAGTAAGAAGGAAAAAAAATTATGATATGTAAGACATATATATTACACCAAGGATTTGACTAAGGTGCAAACTAAACAAAAAAGTGTCATAAAATTAAATGTGATACCTCGGTCGCTAGGCAAAATTCAGGGCATTTACTTTCCCCACACCTACCGCTACAGGGCATATAACCAGCACAGCATACATATCTATGGAGAGCAAAAGCACAATTATCAAAGAAAGGGTGACAAAGCTAATTTTGGATTTAGAGTCGAGGAAATTCAAAGTATAAATTACCTTGACATGTCATTATAGAGAGCCCGTTTGCGGAGCAAGTATGATGCACATGGCGCACTACAGGGAAACAAAAATAAATTAAAACCACTATACTGGGCGGCAAAATTTCAGTGCATGATTGAATAGTTTTTTTCATATATGGTGAGAAATCAAAGACCCGATTCTGGAAAATTGGAGAAGTCTAGGAGTTGGCTCTCAAGAAAAAAGGTGATCACAAGACAATGCATAACTATAAAGGCTTACACGCATCAAAATTAATTTAAAGTCTATACAGCATTAACCATATACCAAAAGTATTAAATAGTATCTCTTTTTCATATGACGGAAAATTAGTGCACTGAGGTTGCTACTTGCTCTACTCTGTGTTCTTTAGTTTCCATCCAATGCAGATCTATACAAATTAGTTGTCCTTGCAGAAGAATTCAAACCACACCATATATTATACTAGTTCCATGGTAGTGAAAATTTAGGATGTGACTGGGCAAATTTCATCTATCCTGCCACCATAGAATACACTGATGGTTCTGTTCTGTTCTGTTCTTTTTCCATTTTGATAAAATGAATTGTATCTATAAAAAGACTTAAGGAAATAATACAAGATGCATAGCTTTCAAATTACAAGGAAAAATCCAGTAAAACTCAGAACACGAAGCAATTCAAAGCAAGCATGCAGTGATACATTGTGCAGAGGAACAACCATTTGTCATTCAGAACGAATTACTCAATTTCCAACTTTAGAAAAATTTTATAAATAAATAAAAAACTTGAAGTCAAAGTATGCGAGACCAAGTCAACGAAGGCAACGAGAATGACGAAAAACAGAATAGGAAGTGAAACAGTGAAATTGACAACGAAATCAGATCTAGCAACGGTTAAGAAGCAAGCAAAGCAGATCGAGAAGCACTCACCAAAAAGCCGCAAAGCAGCAATCTGCAACAAAGATTCACAGCAGATCAGATACTGAACGAATTAAATGTATAGAGAGAGAGAGGGAAAGAGAAAGAGAGAGAGTACAGGGAGTGTCAGCCTGAATGGTGCTCATGAGGTCAGAGTGCCAGAGATTTCGATAGTTCTGGCGCCCCTGCATCTTGTCCATGTACTCCTGCGACGGCATGGCTGCTGCTGTTACTGTTCCGTACACAACTCACAGAGAAATTGAAGGAGACGAAGAAGAAGAAGAAGAGCAAGAGCAGCGACTTCCGCGAGGCCGCCGGCTCTGCTAATTATAATAAGGAGAAGAAGAAGTGGTGATCTGAAGAAGAAAGAGCCAACGGAAGAATTGAAAAATCGAAGTCTTCGGCAGACTTTTATTATTTATTTATTAAATCAATGAGTACAAGGGAGAAAAGAAAAGTAATAAGCCAAAGAAAATACTCTGCGTCCAATAGAAAAAGAAGATATGAATAATTTTAAAACACGAAAAGGAATTTCCACGTAATTGAGTATTACGCCGTTAACCATTCCCAATGAAGCCGATGAACACGGAATTAAAATAAATTAAGTTAAATAAGCTTATTTTGATTGGTCTAATGCCAGGTTGTCAACGCCATTTCTGACGGGTCCGGCTGGAATATCCATGTGTGTCCTAAATCTTTATCGGAATATTTTGTGTCAATTTGCTTTTACGGAAATTTGCGCATTGGTCTATTGGTGCATGGGCCCGTATTTGAGAGTTGGGCTTTGCTTTGTGTCCCTTCATCAACCCATGTAAGTGGTCATATTACTTGATGGGATCCAGTTTATTTTGTGAGAGCATATAATCCGTCTCCATCCCGTGTCGTAGTCATCCCTAATTATAGTTCACATTTTTGTTTTTGCCAAACTTAAAAAGGGGAAGGAGAACTCACACACACACAGGTACTATGAGGACTTGAACTCAGAACTACTCGAGAGCACACTAAGGGCATGTTTGGTAGGCCTCACTCCCTTGGACTGTGCTAAATAGGGCTTCAAGCCCATGTTTGGTAAAACAAGGGACTAAGTTAAATGGGATTATGGAGTCCAACAGTAAAAAAACCTCCTCACTCGCTCTCCTTATACAGAGAGCCTAAAATTCGGTTCTCAAAATAAGCCCTTCGCTGAATTGAGAACACGCGACTCTGCCTCTCTCTCTCTCTCTCTCTCTCTCTCTCTCTCTCTCTCTCTCTCTCTCTCTCTCTCTCTCTCTCGTTTCACGACTCCGGCTCTCTCGTTCGCGACTTCGGCTCTCTTTCTCATATGCTCTCTCTCTCTGCCACATTTTTCAAAGGTAATTTTTTATGGGTATTGCTTTTTCTTTGGGAGTTATTGAGAAATTTCATTGTTAGGTTGTTTGTTGGGTTGTTATTTTCTATCTATCCTCTGTTTGGTTGCTGGGAATTTTAGGCAAGAAAAAGGGAAAATCTTCCATTTTTATGTTTTATGCTGTTATAGATTATATAATAATTAGTGGCTTCACTTAAGTTAAGCGGATAATGGAAATCGAATTAAAAAATTTAGCTGCATGTGTCATTTTAGATTCAATTTCTGAGCAACCAAATAGTGCATTAGGGTTTGAATGTGGATCTGTGTATTTTTGTGAAAAATTAGCTTCACTTTGCTTCACTTTTGCTGTAGTATTTTTGTGAGAAATTTCCTTGTTTTGGATTGCAATTCAAAAACTATACTATTTCTAAAAATGGACATCCATTTTAGAAATTAGAGTTGTATCCTGATTTTTTTAAGTTAAACTTTTGTTTAGCAGGGCATATTGGCTTGTTTGGATCTATGTGGGTTTAAATGTTTCAATTGTTTCCATTGTTTGGATCAGTCAGCCAAGTACTTGTTTCCTCTGTTATATTGCAGTTTTTGGATCATATTGGATTATTACAGTGAAGCTATTTATGCTTGGTTGTAGAGGTGTTTTGTTGTCACTGCTTGAATCATTGAATGGGCTTGAAGGCCAAGTTGGTTAGTGAAATTTTAGTTTCTCCATTGCTCTATTTGGCATAGTAAAATCACTTACTCAAAAACCTACCTAGCTCTATATTTGGTTCACTAATTACTAGTCATGCCTAACACTAGTCTGCAGATCATGATGTTTTGTTTTTCTGGTATTCCTGTGAACTTCTTGGCCACTCTTGTTTTTGTTCTTCTGTATTTTTTGCTTTTCCTGGTATAAAAGTTCTTTTTTTTATTTTTTATTTTATAAATAAAATGAAGTTGGATCATGGTATTCAAACAGGACTTGTTGGAGGCACACCTTTTGTAAGGATATCATCAGAGGCATATTGTGGATGGTGAGTGGTCGCTATCACTATTGTTTGATAACATATGGGCTAAGAATCTTGTTCTGTTAATAACATTGTTCTGTTTAGATTCAAAGATTTTGTTTTGTTATTCTTAGGGTTGAAAATTTACCTCATTGACCCTATAATAATTTTGTTTTTGGAGTTGTATTCCTTTTTTTTTGGTAATCAGATTATGGAATGTGGATATTATTGCAATGCCTTGTTGAGAACTTGCTTGTCAGTTGAGCGATTGCAGGTATGGTTATGCAAATTGTGTTATAATATTAAACTGAATTATTGATCTCTAATCTACAATTGATTTTGAGTATGACTGAAAAGATTATTGAGCAATTAGTGTTTGGATGGTTGTGTTATAATATGAAATCTGATTTTTTGTTAATGAACTGCTCAAGAATATGATTTTTCATATATGGATTTTGGAAAATTCTTTTGTTGGTTGAGTTATACAATGAAATCTCAATTTTATCTTGAGTATAAACTGCTCGCCAATATGATTTTGCAAATATGTATATTGGGTGATTTGAAGTGATATCTTATGCAAATTTAGTACCTTACACTTTTTAATCTTATGTTCATATTCCTGTTGTTTATGTTTCCATTTTATATGCTCTTTTCATGTTTATTTCAGTATGTGAGACTTATGAAACGGAAGGACACCTACACCAAAACGCAATTGGATAAAGTTCGAGGTGAATAAGCAAGTCAAGTCATATATTAGAGTGGCTTTTTGTTTGAAATAAGCATTCTCCCTTCATTTTAAATGTATTTTTGTTGCTAGTATGTTGCTTAAAGACAAGTATGGATCATATGTGGGGTTGAAAAATTTGTGATTATGGAAGTGTTGGATATATATTTGATGTATGGATGTATTTAAATTTATATATGGTTTTTAATGTGCAATGGGCAACACTACATGATATTGTTCATAACAACCTCAATTTTGCACAAACAAATAAAATTTAAAATTTAAAATAACAACAATATGCATAAGACAACTTAGTGGTGGTCGGTGGTTGTTATTGATATATTAATCAAATTCTTTGTGTTTGCATACAAGTAAAGACTTAATTATACATAAACTCGATGAAATTTATAACCTTAATAACAAACAAAAAGTCTTTGGTTTGGAGGAAAAGAAATGTACATGTGAGTTTGGTAATTATAATAACAAAAAAAAAAAACTTACATTTAATTATTTTTAAATTTTAAAAATAATTATTTTTTAGTCCGACACAGCACCAAACATAGGTCTTCACTATTTTTACAATTCAGCTTCTTAGTCCGACGCAGCACCAAACGTAGGTCAGTACTTAATCCAGCTTAGGCCAATCCGAGCTAATCCTAGACAGTCCTAGGATTTAGTCCAGTCCATGACAATCCGCCGTGCCAAACGACCCCCAAAAGTTTTGGCCAATCCAACTAACACCCTATTGGTCACATTTTAATTAATCACTCTCTATCTTTTGGATCTAGATTTTCTGCTCTAATTTTCTCTGCCATCATCTACTTTACTTTTGTTCTCCACATGCCACCTCATTAAAATTTAATCTAAGGGACTTAAAAGTTGACACATCATTCTTCAAGCAAAAAATTACTCCTAAAGAAAAACAATACCCTAACCCAACATCAAACTTAACATCGTCTCCCTTTTTTTTTTGTTTTTTTTTTTCCTACCTTCTTATTAGCACATCTTCTTCCTGCCTTTGCCCCCAAAATATTTTCTCTCACTAAGCTTTCATTTCTCCAAAAATTATGTAATCACAATCCCTTCTCTTTCCTCTATCAAAATAATATATATCTTTCAGTAGCCATTGATTCGAGAAAATAACCATAACTCATCAGTCCATAGACCTTACAAAACAATCCCAATATTCAGGTCTTCAAACGTAATTCTTCTTTTATCCAGGAAAACAACGAAGGAAATTTTTTTTTCTTAAACCACCCTCGTCACATCAAAGGATATGGGGAAATAAGTTTGCTTTTTGTTCTTTTGATAGATGGGAACATGACAAATGGGATTTCCATTGATATCTATGTAAGATCCCATCTTGCCACGCCTTTAAGCAGAACGAAGAAGAATAAAGAAAACGAGGACTTCTACACACAAAAAGAAAAGAAAAGAAAAATCAATTTTACATAAAATAGTTGAGAGATTTTTTCTTTACGGATCCACCTTGTTCATATAGGTCATTCCATTGGAGAAGCTCCTTCATATTTGTCGACTCTGAGGACACACTTGAGCATACCTGGTGGTAGGGATGGCAAAAACCCTCGTAGGGGCTGGTCCCTGACTTTAACGGGGGGAGATTTCGGGTCTAAATGGGTATCGGGTACGGGGATCCCCGAACTTGAAAAATCCCGACGAGTATGGGGAGGGGTTGGTATTGACGTCCCCATCTCCGAACCCGGCCCGAAAATATATATATTTATATTTAAATAAATAAATAAAAATATATATAATTATAATATTGAGTAAATTTAGGTTTTACTCATAAAAAAACTTTCACTTTTAGAAAAAGCCAAAGCTTTTTAAAAAAAAGACAGAATAACCTCTCAACTTTCAAACTAAAGACATGCAAATGTAAAGGATTTCTTAGGAAATCAAAAAATAAATAAGGGCAATTTTGTCCATTTTTGCTTCTTTTAAAAATTTTCTCTCTCCTTTGGGCTTTTCCAAAGTCTCCCTATAATATTTATGTTTAACCCTAAGTTAACTTCCCTCTCCTAATTCTTCCTAATTTTCTATGAAATTTCATATTTGATGTGATTTTAAATAGTTGAGTTGAACTTTATAGTTAATTTGGATGTGTTGAATGATAAGTTAATATGAAACTTAATGTTAAAATGTATGATAAATATTTTTTTATGCAAAAAAAGGGGATTCGGGGTTGGTATGGGGGATAGTCCCCCGACAGGGACAGGGACGGGGATTCCCCAAAATCTAATAAACGGGGATGGATTCGGGGATGGGGGCGGGGATGGAGAGCGGGGATGGGGATGGTATTGTCATACCCGGCCCCTACCCGACCCGTTGCCATCCCTAGCTGGTAACAATATTAAACAGCCAAAGCTCCACCACTAAACAAACGTTGCAACAACTAGAATGGATTGTGATTATAGACAAGAAGAAATCATGTGGGGAAGCAGCAAGAAAAAAGAAGAAGAAAGGGATAGGACGTTAAGTTTGATTAGTTGGGTTAGGATATTGTTTTTCTTTTTTAATTACAAGTAAATTAGGGTTTTGCTTGAAAAATGATATGTCAACTTTTAAGTCCCTTACATTAAATTTTAATGAGATGGCGTGTGGAGAACAAAAGTAAAGTAGATCATGGTAGAGAAAATCAAAGCAGAGGATCTGGATCCCTATCGTTTACCATAATTAGCCAATAAAATGAGAGAGTAATTCCAAGAGTACTCTCATTTGAAGACAATCCAAGTTTTAGTAAGTTTGTAAATGAGCTGAGAGAGAAAACTCATCAACTCTATCTACCTCAAGTGCAAGAAATAAGGAAGAATGTTATGGAAGTAACACTAGTGTGGTGTTTATCATTAAAGAACTTCGTATGCTTAAGTTAAAATCTTATGATATTATGACAGTACTTAGAAGTTAGAAAGTTTCACAAATGTAGGAGTTTATCATGGATTTAACATTTGATATATTAACTGGCCAACTCTATTTACCTCAAGTGAAAATACAAAAATAAAAAACTCAAGAAAAGTGTTTTTTTTTCAAAATAACTTTAGTGTTGTGTTTATCATCAAAGATCTTCGTATTCTTAAGTTAAATCTAAAATGCTAACAATGTTTAGAAGTGAGAAGATTACACAACATACAACAATTTGACTTTTACCTTTATATAAGCGTCTTGTCTATCAATTTTGTCGTTGTTATAGCGGGAGAACACTAAATATTCTATGATTAATGGGATATACTTCACTCATAAGACGTTTTTTTGACAACATTTAATAACGCGTGCAATCATGAGAATGTTCTCATTCTTCTAGAAAACTAACATCGGCAATTGTGTTGTATATAACTAATGTGCTTCTCGATTCTGTTAGTAATAAGTTAGTCGTTATCCCATGATTTTATTGATGTTGTTCGCTTTTTCTTATTGATATCGATATTTCTCGTATTTTTTTATGGTTCAATATCACTTTCGTCTGTTGATATCTCACGATTAGTTTGTTCTTATCCAGGTTAATTAGTTACCTCGAATACCAACAACAATCTTCCGTACATTTAAAATTGATTTATTTTCAATATGTCCTAATCAATTTGACTTCTTTAAAAACAAATAAAGAAATCTACTATTTGCCAAGATAAAATTATGCCAACAAAAGAGAAAGGGAAGGGTTGGGATAATTGAAAAAATGTAAAAAGCCTTGGAGAACTTCTCTAAATATGATAAACAAGGAGGGCAAATGTGCAAATTTGGTCCTTTTTATAGCATGGCAGAGAAGTGGACTAGTCTCTTCCTGTGTTGTTTGAAAATCTCTTTTTGAGAGAGAGAAAGAGAGAGAGGGAGAGAGAGACGAGAAATGGCTTTTCCTTGTCTTGTTGGTCCTCAGTAACCCCCAAAAAGCCTTTTTAAAATCTACCAGCGCAATTTGTGTCAGTAGAGCTTGGCCGTTTCAAAACCAAAACACACAAAAATCAAAGCAAACACTTTCTTCTTGTAACTTCCCCAGATTTCCTCTCGGTCTATAACTTCCAAACTTGCTTCCATCAGTTTCATTTTTTTCTGGGAGTTCAATTCAACCAAAGAATTGGGCTCCAATGTCTTCCTCTGATCTCTACGTTCTTGATGACTCCTTCTTCCGCCATTCTTCAAGCTCAGAAATGGCTTCTTATGAACCAGACCAGTTCTTCTCCGAGCCATTCTCTCCCTTCTCAGACATTGACATCCTCCAAGCAATCTCAGATCACCAAAGCAACCAAAACCCAGTTGAAAACCAGTCTCATCATAATAATTCACTCGACCAAAGCTCTCCTACAATCCTCTCTTCTTCTCCCCCAAGTTACCAATTGGAAAGCTTGAGCCTTTGCCAAGCAACCCATCTGAACCCTCTGGATCAAAACTGCACAAATTTGGCAAATGGGTTGCCAAATTTCTCTGCTTTCGATGCTCTGGAAGTCAAAACTGAGCAATGCCATTTAGCTTTTGACCAAAACGCTTATAATAATAGCCAAGTTTTTGGTCCTCATAGCTACAGTGGTGCAGAGAATGTGGCAAAGTTTATGCAGAGGAGTTTTAGCAGCAACTCCTTCGATGGCAAGCCTGGTGTTGTCTTCCAACCTTGCTTTGATTCTCTCATGGAATCTTCAACTTTTCAAAACCAAGCCTTGAGCTCTCCTGAAAACAGCTTTTTAGCTGGCCAAATGAGAAGGGTTTCCAGCACTGGAGATTTGCAAGTCAGTTTACTCTAAAAAAACTCACATTTAAATTTAATTATTTTCATTAATCCCCTGTTTTAATTTGCTCTGTGTAATTAAACCCTTCTCTTTTTTTTTTTTTGTCTTTTTACAAAATTCTCTGTAGAATTTTAGAACGGCTCGCAATCCGAGAGAGAGCTCAGTGATGGAGGAAGCTGCCGCAAACTTCAAAATGGGCAGGTACAGCGCAGAAGAGAGGAAAGAGAGAATTTCAAAGTACAGAGCCAAGAGGTCGCAGAGAAACTTCAACAAGACCATTAAGGTAAATCAAAAACTAAAAAATAAATAAATAAATTAGTTAATTCTATTTAACCAAACAAAATTACACAAACCCATCTTCATAATCTAGAAACAACCTTAATTTATGCGTGTTAATTAGATTCTTGTCTCTGAACTGAATCTGAATGTGGCTGGTTTGTTTCTTCTGTGTACCCAAAAAAAGTATGCATGTCGAAAAACACTAGCGGATAACCGACCCCGCATACGTGGCAGATTTGCACGCAACGACGAAACTGGTGAGGTTCTCAAGGCTGCATGTTCAAGTAACAGAGAAGAAGACGGAGATGAACTCTGGGTAATTATGTTTTTCCACATTTCAATTTTTATTATTGTTAACCTTCACAGAATGGAATAGTATATGTGGTTGCATGTACATAAAGAGAAATGTTCTTAGATAATTGACCATGTTATTTTTATCTCAATGTGCGGTTTAGATTCACAATCTTATATGCTCGTCGTAAGTTTGACAATAAAACATTACGACGACGTGAAGTTTGACGTGGTTATTTTATTTTTTTTGTAGGTCGAAGGGTTCAATGTGGAAGAAGAAGAGAATGGAACAGTGAGAGGAGGAGGAGGAGGACAGTTCATGAACAATTTTGGAGCAACTCAGTTTCAGTACTATGGGTTTTGAGCTTTGATAGATGAGCAAAACAACAAAGGCTTCTTTTTCTTTCAGGAGGAGCTTTCTTAGAATATTTAGGTTTGGACCACAACATGACTAAAAAGCCTTTCTGGGTAAAGCAAAGAATAATCGAAGGTTTCTTTTTTTTTTTTTTTCTTCTCCTTCTTTTTGTTTAATAAAAGAAGACACCTTTGCTGGGCTTAATGTTGTAGTTGGGTAGTTGTCGGTGATAGAAGACAGTTACTAGTAGGTTTTTCTTTTTCTTTTTCTTTTTTTGTTGTCTTTCTAATTATTAATATCTAACTTCCCTCTGTATATATGTCGTCATCTATAATAAATAAGAAATGTTTTTATATATGGTTTGTTTGTTTCCAAAGCACTGCACGCAATACATTGCTTGGGACAACTTCTTTAAAAAACACTTCTGCTCATATACATTTTTAGTAAAAGCATTTTTATTTTAAAGATGATGAAATTTTCATAAGAGATTAAAGTGCTTCTTGAAAAAGCACTTGCCAAGTGCTTCTCTATAAAGCGCTTATATGACCCATAAGTATTTCTAAACTTTTATGTCAAATAATGACATAAATGCTTTTGATTGTCAAAAAACGCTTTCTTACCCTTTCAGAAGCACTCCCAAACATGCTCTAAAATTGCTCTGCAAATATTTTAGCAGTGATATTCTTATAACTTTTTTAATTTTAACAGTAACTAAGATGAGATTATGAATGTTTTTAGCATTCCAAAAAGAAAAATGAAATGCAATGTCCATTGAACACAGAAGGGGCAAAAAGCATCAGAGGACTTCTGTTTTTCTTTTTCTATCCTTTAATTAATTAATTAATTAGTTTTCCTTTCTGCTTGCTCAATATGGTTGTCACTTTCCAAATGGGCAAATAACATCTCTACAATGTTGGTGGAAGAAATTTTTTATGAATCTTTATAAGCCAAATGAGCAGAAGTTTCCTACAAATGGGCCAGCAATTCACTGTTTCAACTTTCATATATATCACATGGCATAGATGCTTTTTGCCTTTATCCTCACAAGAAAATTGTTTGAAACTGTTGAGGGCAAAGAGGCCTAAATAACTTTAGTGGTGAAAACTGTTTTTTATTATTATTTGTAATTATTTTATTATTTTCATATTCCAATTCAATTTTACTTGCTTATCCAACAAATTGCTCTTACTTGACAAGCCATTGGCAGTAATAAAAGCAAAATTTTGAGATCATTTTTGGAATATGACATTAGGTACACTCATAAGATACTATTGAATAAGATTGATTCCATTTCAACTCTAAAAATAGCCATTCATACTCATTCTAAATTTAGATTAAAAAAAAATAATCATTCTAAATAAAAAGAAAACAGTTATTGACACTTCAAATGACTCATTTTACAATCCTTGAAGTGCATGTGTTTCTCTTATGTTTTTATAAAAAAATTATACACGATGGTGTTTTGGGAGTGGTAAAAATAACTCCAAATAAAAATTAGTTGATAAAATTATTGTTTCATAATCATCTAAAACTTTTTTAAAAAAAATTTAAAAAAAAGTCATGAATGGCCTAATCGATCCACCCATTGTTTAGCCAAGAAAGACGGCGACAAGGAAAATGATTTGACCAGATTGAGAATATTTTTTATTCAGCAATCATGGTTAATGAAATTTGAACTCATAATCTTCTTCAACGAAGTGTAAATCAATGATATTATAATAAATCGCCGTAACAAAAAGAGATTTAAAATTTAAAGTTGTGTGGGGTTAAGCAATTGTCGGGATCATACTTTTGAATTAACGTTCTACATTAAACTTGGCATGCTTCACTCAAAAGATAATGGACTTCTTCTCGTTCATATTCTTTAGAAATATGTCTTAACCAGCCGTTAAAAAAAAGGAATTCTTTCAACAAAGTGGCTTTTAGTAACATTATGCAAGCCCTATATGACTATGAATTTGATTGCACGTTTGCAATCAATAGGTTTCCTTTTTTCCAACTTTGATATAATTTAATTCACAACTTGTCACTTGGTCCATGAAAGAATATAAGAAAAATGCCTATATATTCACAGACATGATGCTCTTAACCCTAAACCCCATGCTAATCTACACTTTGTTTTTTTTTCTTCTCTGTCAGTAGGACAATCGATTAAGTTGATGGAAAAATGCAGCATTAGTAGCCCACCTCAGATGGTCAAAGTGAGACATGATGTTGCACTGAGGTAATGGTAAAATGGGACTTCTCTTAATTATTATTATTAATTTAATACCTAGTCTAATTAATAAACTCTATTATTGTTAATATGCTTTTAACCAAAATGATATCCTTTCATGCCTTTATTTAGCTCTCTCTAATATAAACTATAAACCGTACGGAGGGAACAAATGGGTATGAGATCAATTATTTTATTTTTCATTTTTCAAGTATTGAATTATGAGTTTTAGTGCGGAACTACGATTTCGCATATATTAGTAAACGCAAGAAATTTTTTATTTTTTTCTAATTTTATAACACCTTCATATATACCAAATTGGGAAAATGCAGGAAAAGCTCATTCAGATAAGGAATAACATATATATAGTGGTATAGATAATTAGTGCAGGAATTTTATTATCCAATCAAACATGGCAGTCAAAGAATTTCCTAGGCTAGTAATTAATAATGTATTAGTGTTCAACCCTTTTTAGTGCTGTCAAATCATTGGCCACTAAAACAAGCAGTAGCAAATAACCTTCAAGTGTTGGTAGAGTGAGGATGGCACGATCCTTCCTTCCCCAGCATACCACAAACAAACTAATATTTGTATAATATAAAACTCTCCCCAGGAAAGGGGAAGAGAATAAAAATGAAGTTCATCATCCCACCCTTCTAATTGGGTAATGACACTTGTACAATTCATATCTATAAAATATATGTGTGAGTAATGCGCGTTCTTTTATTAGACAGTCTAGCATGTTATGTTGTTAAATTGTGAATCTATTAATTTTTACTTTCACTTAAAGTTGAACGCGTGAATGTATCTGGAATGATAATCAAATGACACAACATTTTAGACTGTTTAATAAGATAATGTTATTAATATATATGTACATAATGCCATAAAGATGATTTAGATTGATAATCCGATAACATAACTTCTCTTTCACGAGATAATATTATTAATATAGTGAGAATTTTGAATTCATATTGAAAGTGGTGAAGTTTAGGTAACATTAGTGGAAGTAGGACTATAGCAGTCAAATTTGGGATTAGTGAGTACATAACTGTATGACATAAATAAAAGCTAGTAAAGGAAACACAGGATGAACTGAATATACATTTGGAATATATTCTGGTGATCATGAAGCTAATATTTAGCACTATGCCCTTCAAATTATGCAACTTTTGTATTTATTCCAAAACATGATCAAATCAAAGCAATATGAATCCTTTTTCCTTTGAATCTTCCAGGCACAAAATGCATTATATATAATGTCACATGTAAAGCAAACCAGCCATGCGTCAAGCTGCAGGCTAGCTTGGTAGCATTGCATGCCAACAAAGGGAGAGAGGATTTTGAATGAATAATCTTGAAGATTTAGCACTAATCAGAGAAGATTTTCAGGAGCAGTACTATATAATATAAATATGGAATCATTATAATTTAATTATTAATTAATTAATTAGCAAACAGAAAGATAGATGCTTAATTTGGTCATAAAGGGCAGCAGGCATATCATTTTAATGATTTTTTTTTTCTTTCTCAAGTCATAACCCTCATCAAGCTTGGCATCTTCTTCAATATACTAGTAGCTTACCTAGCTAGAAGAATTAATGGCAACTTTTCTTTATATTATACCAGTGAGAAAGCACCTGAGAAAGACCCTAGTTTTCCAAGTTTCAGATTGATAGCCTATATAATTATGATTAGATCACAAATTAATCAGAAATGCCCAATGGAAACCCCAAAAAGAAAAAACAACAAGACCGAATCTTGTGAACCAAATTGGGTGCTTCTCTCTGTGTATCATTGTGCATTTAGCAAGAGAGCTAGTTGATTATCATCCTCCTTTGCTGTGATAAATATGTGCAGGAGAGAGTGGAAAGAGCAGTAAAGAAAAAGAATTCTTATTCAAATTGATCGTAAACCACAACAATGATTCCAAAGACCCCCTTTTTGACCATCACTATATAACAAGAATTAGTATTTTAAACTACTTCAATGTACCCTATCATCACACTGCTAGAGGGATGATGAGAGAGATAAGGAGTAGACTATTTTGAAGGATCAATTTCATTGAATTATAAGATTGGAATCGAATGATACATATGTTCATGTCTGTTAATTATTCCATCTGTTTCAAAATTTATACGTATTTTGAATAATAAAGTACTGCCGCGTTATTTTTGATGAACGAATTTGATCTCCATAGCAATACTACGAAAAGATATTCGAGAAGAATAAGCAGATGTAGAGAAAAATGAATGAGTGATAATGGGAAAAGAAGTTGGTTTAGCTGGCCTATTGGTGGTCCAAGAAAAGGGTCCTTGCTGGTACATCGAAAATTCCATGTTCCAAAGAACTTTGCTAGTGATTTTTCTTGCAATGATTGAAAAAAAAAAATCATATAATAACAAAGTATGTGCACGAATGGTATAAGTGGACCGACTTTATTCATAAACTATTGTCCATCTAGCAGACAAAAACAACCCTACGTCAATGGTGATAGAAAGAAAACTAGGCTTCTTTCCTTCATCACAGGAAATTGAAGTTAGAGAGTGATACAGTAAAATCCAATCGAATATATGAAGAAGAAAAACAAAAAGAAGAAATAAAGAGGGAACTTCATTTACCAGTCGATTTTATTTACTAACCCGCATTCTGTCACGATCACACACGAATTTTTTGCTTGAATTGGAGGTCAAGAAGATGGTCCGATTGGAGCAATTGAAAGATAGAATAAGATGGATGAACATGTATGAGCCGTTATACAATCGTGTTAGAGTTGAAGTATAAATGCGGATTGTGAGGACCTCTAAATTAACCAGAATCTATAAGAAAATTACTAATGTTTGACTAAACCATAGACAGTTTTCTTATTAGTTTGAGAGATTCTGGGTATAAATTATGTATTTTATTGATAGCTTTCTTCAGAATTGTGCACTCAGTCCGAACAAGTCATCCTTTACTGCAAACAATTGTTTAATTCTCCTTCTCTCTCTCTCTCTCTCCCCACTACTTGACGTTAGGAGTGACGTCCATTTCAAGCTAAAGGTGTTGTAGTTGGATTTGTTCAAGTAAGTATATTGCTTTTGTTTGTACCCATCAACATCAAGCTCCATCTCTGTCGAACTTGAATTTGTAAGAACAATGATGATGAGCAGCTGTTGTTGTTGGGCATCTTAATCTGAAGTGGCTTTTTTTATTTTATTTATGTTTTATAATATATGGGGAGGTCAAAGGAATAGAAGAAGAAGAAGACTGTTCCCAAAAAGCAGTCAAATGAGTTCGAGTCTTAGCATCCATATTATGCTTGTGTGTATGAGTTTAATATGTTATCGTCCTTTTTAATGAAAAATGTTTATAAGAAAAAAAAAAAAAAAGCAGTCAAATGGAATGCGCTTAGGCTACTCTCTCTCTCTCTTCTTATTAGGTCTTTGCAGACCGGAAGAAAATTCCCTCCTACATGTCACTGTAAAAGAATCCATAAAGGCATCCATTCAACTCTTGCTACTTTGTTTGTGGGGCCTCTCACCAACTTCCTGATGCTGACAGACACCGCTTGCTGTCAGCGGCGGAGCTAGACTGTAACATATGGAAGGACCAATCAGCTTAACTTTTCTAATTTTTCTGAACTACTACACGTATTACATAGTGCACCCCCCTGCTTGCTTTGTGGCTGCACATCAGCGACTTTTGCAGCATCCACAAAAGCATATCACCCTGAACAGAGAACTTCCATGCCCCCTCTCCCCCCCCCCCCCCCCCCCCCAAAGGAAAAAAACCGGGGAAGTTGCCCGGGAGATAAGTTCACATGAAAAAAGAGATAGAGACAGGAGGGTAGCAATGCGACCCGGGCAGATGGATAAACACATATAAAAAGAGAGGGAGAAAGAAAGGGCAATATAACAGAAGCAACGAAGTAATTTGCCATATGAAGAGCATAAGTTGTTGATTACAACCGTTGCATACAACATTTCTTGCAAAACCTACCAGTTTTATACACTAAATTTAGACCAATCACACACCCAATACGATCCGTCGAGTCCAATACGATTCGACATAGCAAACGGCTGCATAAAGTCATAACTAGTCTTAGATGCAATTGTCGGCAGATGTTAATAATTCACCCATATTATAACACATATACGTTTGTAGACAAGTTTTTTCTTGAAAGTATTGACACATGTACATTCTGTCTTGAAAATCAGAAGATTACACACATTTGGGACATTTGGTCAAAAATACTGAATTGTAATATTTCAAAGAACCGTTCGACAACGACGATCATACTACATAATTTTCTCATCAATTTTGTGATAACATAGCTCTGTACACGAAAGAGGAAAATGGTAAAACGATTTCTCCCCTAGTTGCAGTTTTTCATTTTTTGTACTTCAACATAAAAGAAATGAGCCAACGTCGCCGTTTCAAAAGAGATGCAACTTGTTTCTCTCATATTTTTGGGCCTACAAATTCCCTTCCGAATTAGTACCAGAACTTGTTTCTCAAAAATTCTTACAGGAGCTGTAAAAGTGTGTGAGCATATCGTTAAGCTTATCCATCTTCTTCGGCAGAGAATCTCCATATAAAGCCGGAGTACAAGCACATTCCACCACTCAGGTGGATTTTTCTTATCGATACAAATTCCCCGAAGGATTTTCTTTCAGTTAGTGCAAGAATTAAAAGAACTGGATCATGGATTGTTCATCACCAACATCAAAGTATGTACAACACCAGCGTTTTATGTGTATAGCTGCAAATCTGAATTTTATACAGAATTCCAGCTCATAATATTTGTAAGAATAGAAGCATCAGCCTCAGATTTTGTTTATCTTCATTCCTCTATTTGTTCTGTTCTCACCCAAACCGTCTTTTAAACAAATGATGTCGCTTGGCCGGATCCTTGGGCTTACTCTTCATCTGGCCTTTGCCAAGTTTGTGTCTCCCAGTACTGCAAAGTAGGAGATTATTTATGATAGTAAAAAAAAATGACAAGAAAAGAGGGGCAGGAGGGACTGGATTAGCATACCTGTATTCCATGTAAACCATCCCATTTGCACCTGACATAGCACTCATGGATCCACCAAACCGACGGGCTTTATGAAGGGCAATGTCATCAGCATCTTCTTCTAGTTGCTCTAAGCCAACTGCCTCATCACCAGCACTCAACACCTGGGAGAGTTGAATATGTCGGAAATCACTAATTCAAAGAAAGAGTTGAAGTGAAAGCTTAGGAAACAAGCAACATTCTACCTTTGTGAGTAGTGCCAGTTGGTCATCAAGACTGTGGTAGTTCAACTCAGGACCAGAATCAGGTGGGGGCAAGCCTGTAATAACCTGTCAATAGTATATAATTAAAAAGATAATTACACAACTGTAGAGATCAAGGAGAGATACAGCTTTTGACAGCTAGTGGAAACACTTAAGGGGCAAATAGATATATCAAAATGATGTACCTTGAAACTATAACCTTGGTCAATCAAAAACTGCTGTCGTTTAGTCGAATAGTACATCTCCTGTATTCAAACAGATGATTAATTGAATATCAAGATTTAACAAAATGGAAATGATATATATCAGTTGTGCAAGGTTCTCTTTTTTTGTTCACATTCACAGCTGTGAAAAGTTTACACATGCTTAACCTCAAACAGATTCAGAAATTTTTATTTTTTATTTTTAAAAAAGCATACCTGTGTATCCATTGACACGAGGGAATAAAAGAATGCATTGTACTCCTCTTTACCCCCTGCCATCCGATCCTGAAGTTTACCCTGTTCATACAATCACAATGTACAATAACACATTAATATTAAAATCTCTAGTGATTCTGACCATAAGATTCATCTGATTTCCAGATTTGATAATAAAGAAAAACTGCACATTATGCCATTCACCATCAATAATGACGCAAAGAATTTTAAGACATTTGCATGACCAAGACGATCAGAAGAAAGCTATGATTACATCCGTATGAAAACAAACCTTTGCCCTTAGAATACGACCAAGACGCTGCGCTTCTTGACGCCTTGAACCAGCATGTGATGATATCTGAATTATCACATTTGCCTCCGGAATGTCTATGGAATTATCACCTACCTGAAATTTAACATAAATTGAATCAAACATCACTATGACAGCTTCGAATTCTATAAAACTTGCAAAATAAAATATCATAAATCTTCCAATTGTAAGTGATATATGATAAATTTCAGTTAATCTAAATAGACTGATAACTCATTCAAATGACAGTAAAAGGAAGGGAGCAACAATTTAAATATTTTGACATAACACGCTTTGCTTTTCTTTCCCCTAGATGAGTAAAAGCATGTAAGCGTTTCACCTCTTACTGAATTGGTGATCAGCTAAAATAAAACATGGTTTAACTCACATCATGCAAAGAACCCATCTTATGTCTCGTATATTATTATTATTTTGTATTTTGTTACGAAGTCCCATAATCAAGTAATGTGCATAGTAGTGCAATTACATATCACCCACCCACCAAACAATGGGAATCTATTTCATATTACAGAGGATGACAACATTGATAGAGTACCTTAGACAAAAATATAGTGTTTACATCCCGACTTGTTTTGAAAGCTTCTAGGATTTTTGTCCTCTCAACATGGCTGAAATCACAAGGATTTAACAAGTATTAGATGTGAGAGAGAACAAGTAAAAACTGTTAATAAATACAAAATACGTCCATGAACAACCTGGTGGCACCATAGATCATAGGTTTCCGAAGTTTCATTGCATATTCCACGAGAGCAAAAAGATTGTCAGCAAAGACAATAATTTTGTCGCCACGTTGCTGTTCATGAAACCGAATAAGAAACTCGCATGCCCTGAACTTATTTGGGTTCATCACATAAAGTGCCTGAAAATGAAAGAGAAGAATTATGCAATAGAAACAAGAAATCTTTTGTACAAAAAGAACTGACATGCTTGACACAAAATGCTACATCTTGGCATAAATAGAAATTTAAAAAAAAAACACTCAAACCTCAAATATGAGCACTTTCAGGATAGACACATAGACACACCTGCTTTTTCTTGGAGTTCTCTTTCTTCAAATATTGCGCAAAGAACTCTTTTGTCATTGGACACCATACTTCAGCGCACTGTACATTTGCAATAAATCCACCTTTTACCAAATCCAACCAGTTTGCTTCATACAATTTTGGACCAATAAGGAAGTTCAGATCTGTGATCCTCTCATCCTCTCTCACAAGTGTGGCTGCAATTATATTGATCAATAAATTAAGACTTCCAAGCGCAAAAAGATCAAGGCTAAATGTAGGCATTAGTTCAAATCCAATATATCAGACTTACCAGTGAGACCCAGCTTGCAGTGAGACTTAGTAAGGCTAATGACCTTTCGAAACATTTGAGCAGGAACAACGTGTACCTAAATAAAAAAGGACATAGTTAGTGTTTTATAACGCATAAGAGATATACATAATCTTATGAGTAAAGAGTCATACTCCGGAAAAAAAAAAAAACACACATCCATGAGAAGCAATCCCCATTCTAGGAGGATACAGTTAATATTCTATAATGCATATGAGATGTACATAATATAATTACGAGTAAAGAGTCCAACTCCACAATATAATGTAATTACCTCATCCATGAGAAGCAATCCCCATTCTCTATTTCTTATTTCTTCAATAATCTTTTCAGATTCTTCCGACCTCTTGCCACCAAAGGCAACCATGTTATATGTTGTCACAACCACCCCGGCATTTCCACGGAACCTTTCTTTACTATCAGATGTGAAACGACAAATTTGCTCATCACGGATGGTAGACCACAACTTGAACTGAAAAGCCCACTGATCAACAGAAACAGCATTTGTTGCTAAACAAAGGCAGCTCTTTCTTATTCGGGAAGCTGCAGAAACACCAACTAGAGATTTTCCGGCACCACAGGGTAGCACAATAATTCCAGATCTTGCTCTCCCTGAAATATTAAATAACAAAGTTGAAATAAAAAGCATCCAACTCACAGCCAGAGCAAAATATTGCTTAAATCATCAGATAAGCATTGTGGAAAAACCCACAAACAGCAACACCAAATCCATGGCAGGTTGGCAACTCCTGAATATTTTTTTGGAGGAATTAAGGTCAACAATAAAAGGAAAACAGAAATGTGTCCAATAATGCAAGATAGATATGTTCTCTTTTCATTGCTATGCTACTGCTTATCAACAGTTCTTTGAGAAACACAGTTACTGAAAACTGAAAAGCATTCTAAAGTTATTCATTCTTTGCATGGTAATCCCGACCGAAATGGAACAAGCATAGTTAAATTGAGCAGATTTTGATGATTAAAAAACCTCTTCAAATGATGCTAAAATTTGCAAGAAACCATACCGTTCCCAAACATTTTACTCAAGCTCTTCTCCTGATATGGTCGTGGTTGCGCTTGAGGCTTCAGTTCCATATCAAGATCAGGGTTAACCTGCAGTGTGAAAAGAGCAATGGGTGTGATAAAAAATAAAAGAAAAAGAAACTCCTAGATTATGGTTGATTTGTAAACAACTAATAATTCAGTGCAGGGAGAAGGTAAGTCATCAACTCACAGTATCATTTCTGAAGTCATACTCCTCCAACATGGGATAATTCAAAGCATTAGGCAGGCAACGTTCCTTAACATTTTCAACCTGACAATCATTGAAATACCACGCTGATCTAAAGCCACAGAGATCCAGATATAAAATGCTTTACTTAAAAGATAAACGGAGTCTCAAAACAAGCAATATGTTCACATTCATTGATTGCTTATCTGTTTATTGTGATGAAACCTAATTACATCAAATAGATGGGAACATTGCCATTAGAAAGTTACAAATGCAAGCCCATCTATTCAACTTGCAGACTAAGCACATCAACAAATGCATGAGAAAATTACCAAAATGTCTTTCTGAAAACGCCTCTCCCCATCCCTCCCAAGAAATAAATTAAACTTCATGATTTATACACAGCAACAAAGTCTATCTCTTCGGGGGAGTCCGGATAATATGAAACTGCACCAGACTTGTCCATTATTCTGACCTTGTCAGAAGTGGCCCAACATATGGTGCAGCATGAAGCATGCATAACCAAGGGCTTCACTTTCAGAAAGAAAGTAGAGTGAGGGTCTACACTGTGATATTGATGTAGCATAACCCAATGATACAGATTGAATTGGGATTAGGACCATTACTTATTTGGTTTCCTGTTTGTTATTTATTTCCAGTTTTATTATTTTGCTAGGATCACATTATTATTTTCCAGTTTTATTCTCCTATTCCTAGTAGGATCATTACATAAGATACTGATACCAAGCATGACCCAGGGAGACAGCTAACAATGGGAAATAAAGGGCTTCAGTTTTCAAATTACAAACAAGCTACCTGTGTAGGATCGACTTCAAATGCATGAGTTTCTTTTTCTTCAGCCGCAGCTGCCAATTCTGCTTCATTTAGCAAATCACTGGGACCAGCTCCAATTTCACCCATTGTTTTGCTAATCGTAAATCCATCACTTCCACGAGAACCCTATAAAAGAACTCAGATGTATATTGACGTCAAAACATGTGCATCAAGGCATTCACACACTAGGGAAATTACAGAAATATACTGTTAAAGAACTAAATGATTAGCTAAATTTCAATACAACGATCAATCGGCATATACACACATGAAGTTAATATACAAATTCTAGGCAGACCAAGGTGCAAACCTCAGAGATAATCCTTGATTTAGATATAACTTCGTCCTTAAGCAATGTCTTCAATACCTGCAAACCACTTACAACAATAATTTAATAACCAAAGCATTTGTATCCATAACTGATAACTGGAAAAAATTTAAGGCATAAAACTCTTGCCTCTGGGAATGGGGATTCGACAAGGTACCGATTCTTCTTAAGCACAAGCTTCACTTTGCCGTAATTGGCAGTAGAACCATGTATGAAATCAATCATTTCTTTGGGAAGCTTGGTCTTTGACAACTTATTCAAAACAGAAATGATGGTTTCCGTTTCAAGACCAACTGACACAGCGGCATACAACGAGTGCGGGGTCAAATTGTACTCATGCATCGATTCTGGCCTATCAATCAAGTCCCGATAAATAATAAATGTTTGATCATTCAAAAAATAAATACATGGGCAGTGATAAGAATTGTGTTTGGACTCAAAAATTGATACCTGCAAACGGGTTCTGCAATGGCAATGAGAAAATCATATGCTTGTTTGTACAAAGGTGAGAAAGTTTCGAGGAAAATTCGGCCATCAGCGCAAGCCCATAAAGGCCGATTGATGTGGTCCGGTTTCAATTCTAACTTGGTAAAGTCCCTCTTTTTCCCTTCACCTTTAATCAATCAATGTCAGTCACAATTTACTCAAATTAATCAAAACCCAACATTCCAAAACCCATATAAAAATCAAAAGAACAACAACCAATTTCAAATGTTAAAAAAGGAAACCAGTCTATGAACAACACAGCAAATACACACCATCTCGAACATCTTCGTCGATATCTTCGCCACCGAAATATGCGTCTTCGTCATCCAGGTGTGTGATTTCCTGGATATAACACCTGAACTTATCAACACTATACATCGGAATAAATATATGCAGAAATTACAGAAAAAAAAACTATCAGAAAATGAGTTTTGAAACAAATAAGAAGCAAAACCTTGGCAGAAAATTTGAGCTTTTTACTGGGTCGGCCTTTATCACCTGAAAGATTGAAACTTATAATTGGCACCGTCAATTCCTCTAAATTCTGAAAGGAAAATACTACAATAAAAAGGAAATAAATTACCGTGCCCCATTGTTGTTTTTGCCACTGAAAACTGAATTAGGGTGAATTTCAAGTCTGATTAATTTTATTTTCCTTCGCTTTTCTTTTTCCTCTGTGTTCGCTTTGAGGGAGATCGGAATGCTCAGAGCTCCGGTTATGTTGTATTTATAGTGCTGGGGAACCGCCTGCGCCAAAGTTCGAAAGCGATTGTCGCGTAATCAAGCCACGTGCGAGGCACGTGTTGGACTTTAAACCGGTTCGGACCGGGTTGAGGCGAACCAAATGTTCTTGGGGCGGGTAATTAATGTCAGTCTTTTTATAATTGGAAAAACAACAACACAACATTGGTGTAAATGATTTTTTCGATCTATCCTCCTCTTGAATTTTAGTTCATTTCTAGTCGACGAATCATGGCATGAACAATCTTCATTTCCAAATAAGATTGATGACTTTCTATAACACTTCTTTATTTTTTTAGGGGGGGGGATTGAAACTTCATATAGCAATTTGGGCAACATTGTAACTATAAAAAAAATCATCCTAGCCAACCCAATTAGTAAGGTGACTTGAACACTTGTTTCTTAATGACTAGTAAGGTGAACATTACGTTAAACATAACCTCTAGTTATTTGTGTGCTCTTATCATGTGCATCATTTAACCTAATGTGATATAAGATCAACACTTTTACCTAATATTAATTTCATTCGAGTTCCAAAATGCTAGACTCAATATGAGGCGAATTAAAATTGACATGTGTTGAGTAATTGCAAAGAATGGATTGTTATGAAGACATGATTGTGAATACCAGTGATTTTAACATAATCTATCACTAACATACGCCTATGCCTAATAATATATTTTAAAAAATTATTGAGACATCTTAACAATACAAGAACAAGACTGAATGAATTTTATAATCTTTAATAGTCAATTATGATAATACAAGATAAAAATGACATACAACACGTTACATATAAGTAACTCCATACATTGAGACCAGGAATGTTGGCCTTGCGAATACTTATATATTTTTCATGTCACCATTGTCTCTTCTATTTTGTAAAGGGGTAGAATTGTTATACTGAGAAAAGTACTAGAACTTTGTGTGAGTGTAATGGTTAAATTGAAGGGTGGATGTAGAAGCCCCAACACACCCCACGGCCCAAGCTGCTTGCTACACAACTAGAGGAGGTCGCTCGCTAGTCAAAACCAAAAACCGGTCCGGTTCAGTAGCTACTTCTCCCACCGGTTCGGATTTAAGACAGCCATTTCTTCATCGGTTTATTTCTTTTTCTTCATCTTTTCTGTCGTCTCTTTTAGACGAAGCATTTTGGTCTCTCAGGCATTGCGTTGTAGACTGACAGCGAGAGAGAGGAGACGACTCGAGCAAAGAGATGAGCGGGCACGATTCCAAGTACTTCTCCACCACCAAGAAGGGTGAAATCCCTGAGCTCAAGGAAGAGCTCAATTCTCAATACAAGGTTCCTCTCTCTCTCTCTCTCTCTCTCTCTCTCTCTCTCTATATATATATATATATATATACATCTATCTACACAAACACATATTTGTATATGCATATTGATCTATGATCTAAGTCAATTAGGTTTTTTACTCTTAGGATTGTTGGGAGCAGATCTGTTAGTTTACGCTTTGAATTGTTGCTTAAATTGCTGTTTGATTTCTTCGAATTCTGTTTAAATGCCGTCGTAGGGTTTCAGAATTGTTTGGATCCAGTGCGAGTTGGTAATGAGCTTTCTGTTCTGTTTGGGGCGGGAGAAACTGATGGAAATGAAAAGAAAATCTGCTCTTTTGTTTTTAGATTCTTCTCTTAGATTGGGTAGAATTTAAATGCGGTTTCCTTTTCTTATTTCCTAGTAACAAATCGGAGCATTGTTGATTGCTTACAGTAAAGTGAATTGTAGTTTTACATGATCTGTAGACATTTCTAATATCTTTATAGTGTGTGAGTATTTCTCCTTCTTGATTTGTCTTCATGACTTTAAACGCTTATTTTTACCATTAAATTATGTTTTTCTTTTCTTTGGGTGCGTGTTAGGGCCGTATGTTTTCCACCAAAAAATTGACCAGTGCTTGCCTCATTGTTTTCGTTTCAGAATTATCCTTCTTGTGTACTTTTACTTTATCAGAAGCTTTGTGATCATAATCTTCTTTTATGTGTTGTATAGGATAAGAGAAAGGATGCTGTTAAGAAGGTGATCGCTGCAATGACTGTTGGGAAGGATGTTTCATCTCTGTTCACAGATGTAGTGAATTGCATGCAAACAGAAAATTTGGAGCTGAAGAAGCTGGTCTATTTATATCTGATAAATTATGCTAAAAGCCAGCCTGACCTAGCAATACTTGCGGTGAATACATTTGTCAAGGTAAAACTGTAATGAAACCCCAGTCTTTTACAGTTCATCACTACACATCTTCATGTGAATAGGTCATGTCAATTCAGACATTTTTTATTGGTAACTTATATGCTAGTAAATAGGGAACTACAATAGAGGCAAAATGTTGCCATTTGATCATAAGTTAATGGGCGAAGCATATGTGTTAAATGCTGACATTGCATGCTTCAAGAGTGCGTATTTGACAAATCCCATTAGATAGGTTTTGTAAAAAGAGATTATCATGCTAAAGCAAGTAGAAATGGGATTCTTCATATCATATTTAAATTTCAAGTCAATAACATCATCTCTGTCTTCAATTCTCCCTTTAATCCACTTATTTTCTGTCTTTAAAATGGACAAAGAGATGTTCCAAGTATGACTTTAAGGACAGACGAGTTGTTCTGATGGTACCTCCAACAGATTTCACCCTTCTTTTTAACAGATTGCTTAACATCTTTAGGTTAAAATTATTTTGAAGTAAACATTTATATAATAATGCTCGATTTTGTTTCCGATGAACTTTGCGTTGCATGATCAATTATGCAGGATTCACAAGACCCAAATCCCTTGATTCGTGCTTTAGCTGTCCGGACGATGGGTTGCATTCGTGTCGATAAAATTACAGAATACCTTTGTGATCCCCTTCAGAGGTGTCTCAAGGTTGATTTTTCAAGCTAATACTTTTTTGGGCATGCTTGGTTGTTGAAACTTGGTATTAAATGTATTAATAGTTTTCAGCTTGCAGTCTTTACTTCTCAACGTTTTGAAAAGTATTTTACTTGGCTTGCATCTTGCTATCTGTTTCTTAGTTTTGTGTACTTTATGACAGGATGATGATCCATATGTTCGCAAGACAGCAGCCATATGTGTTGCCAAACTTTATGACATAAATGCGGAGTTAGTTGAGGATAGGGGTTTCTTGGAATCTCTCAAGGATTTGATATCTGATAATAATCCTATGGTTGTAGCAAATGCTGTGGCTGCTCTGGCTGAAATTCAAGAGAATAGTAATAGACCCATCTTTGAGATCACTAGTCACACTCTATCAAAGCTCCTTACCGCCTTAAATGAATGCACAGAGTATGTGTACTGTCAGTAGTACTTATTCAATTATTTTTATGCATTGAATACATTTACTTCTGACCTACTTTTTATCCACTGCAGATTATGTTGTTCTGTTTTATCTTTGCTGAGATCCTTTTCAATTGTTTCTCTAACTTGATTATGATACATGTTCAGGTGGGGTCAAGTTTTCATATTGGATGCTCTTTCTAAATACAAGGCAGCAGATGCTCGTGAAGCTGAAAATATTGTAGAGCGAGTTACACCACGACTACAACATGCTAACTGTGCTGTTGTACTTTCAGCTGTTAAGGTGACAATTCCATTTTTTTAAATGTTCTGAATCATATTGTCCTTGTGCTTTGAATTATCATAATCTTGATTACTTCCATCATTGTTTTGTCTTCCCCCTACCTTTTTACTTGCAGATGATCCTCCAACAAATGGAACTTATCACTAGTACTGATGTCGTCAGAAATCTTTGCAAAAAGATGGCTCCTCCACTTGTGACACTACTCTCTGCTGAGCCTGAGATACAATATGTTGCATTGAGAAACATCAACCTTATAGTACAAAGACGGCCTACAATCCTTGCCCATGAAATAAAGGTAAATCAGTATCAGTCTTGACTCTTGCTGCTTGATCCAAAACTGTACACGCTCATATATGCACACTAGTAGCTGATATTTGTTTTTGACTATGCAAGGCAAGCTTACATAGTTCTCAATTCTTTTCTAGGTATTCTTCTGCAAGTACAATGATCCGATTTATGTAAAGATGGAAAAGTTAGAAATCATGATAAAGCTTGCTTCAGACCGAAATATAGACCAGGTATGTAAATCTTTCCAGGAGTTACTATTTCATATTAGACTTGAATGGTTGAAAGATGTCACAATCAAAATCATGCCATACCGAAAAATCATGTTTTCTCCAACATTTCTGCAGGTTTTGTTGGAGTTCAAAGAGTATGCTACAGAAGTTGATGTGGATTTTGTTCGAAAAGCTGTCCGTGCCATTGGTCGCTGTGCCATCAAATTAGAAAGAGCAGCTGAGCGGTGCATTACTGTTCTACTTGAGCTGATAAAGATCAAAGTAAACTATGTAGTTCAAGAGGCCATTATCGTCATTAAAGATATCTTTAGAAGATATCCGAATACGTAAGTTCTGGGTTTTTAGTGTGATTCTTTCTTTTATAGTTATTATTGTGATAATGAAGGATTCGCCCCCTCTAAACTTTGTCATGGATTTCTATCTTGATTACAGCTATGAATCCATTATTGCAACTCTCTGCGAAAGCCTAGACACTTTAGATGAACCAGAAGCCAAGGTACTTAGGTTTCTCTTCCTGTTAAAAAATAGTTTGACAGCTCAAAATTTTGGTTTTGCTTTTTCTCCTGCTTAAAAAAAAGGTTTCACTGCATAAGCCTTCTAATTTCACTTATTGTGTTTTTTTTTTCTCTCTCTCTCTCTTCTCTCCCTCACCCCCTCAAAAGGCATCAATGATCTGGATAATTGGTGAATATGCGGAAAGAATTGACAATGCTGATGAGCTCCTTGAAAGCTTTCTGGAAAGTTTCCCTGAAGAGCCTGCACATGTCCAGTTGCAATTGCTGACTGCAACTGTCAAACTCTTCCTTAAAAAGCCAACTGAAGGGCCACAGCAGATGATACAGGTTTTGCTTTTGTATTATCCATCGAGATTGATCCTCCTTGACTTCTGTTATCCTTCATTTTCAGTAAATGACTTATTAAAATGTGTAGGGTATCAAGGAAGCAACTATATTTTTGATTAGATTGTTGCAATATAAAGTAATGTCTAAGAGGCAAATGCACTCTCTTTTTACTATGAATTGGAATGCCTAAGGTGTATTCATTATTTATTTTTGAAAGTATTTCCTTGCTTACTTGGATCAAAATTGCTTAGATATGATCTAAGTAAAATTCTTACTTTGTAGACTTATATGTGCAGGTTGTTTTGAATAATGCTACTGTGGAAACAGACAATCCCGATTTAAGAGATCGGGCATACATATATTGGCGCCTATTATCAACTGATCCAGAGGTGGGTTTGGCCAAAACGACATGCAGTTTCTTTGTCAATATAATAGCTAATATTTGGCCTATGTTTTCTGTCCCTCTGTCTTACTTGAAATATTTTGTTTCTTTGTCAATCCAATACATACATGGCCTTTTCTTTTTCTTGTACAAGCGCACATTTATATATATATTTTCTTTTGGGAAGGCGGGGATGGGGATTGGAATCTTCTATTGTGAAGATTGCAACAGATTGCCATTAAAGTGTTCATGCGTATGCAACATACGTATAATTGGCCTGCAGTGAACCTTTAGAAAAACCATAGTTTGACAACTTAGAATAACGTATTATGTTGGGGCTGTACTATTGAGTTGTATGTCTCATGGCATGCTTCTTATTTCTCAGGCAGCCAAGGATGTTGTGTTGGCTGAGAAGCCAGTGATCAGTGATGATTCAAACCTGCTTGATCCATCTCTTCTTGATGAGCTTCTTGCAAACATTGCCACGTTATCCTCTGTGTATCACAAGCCCCCAGAAGCATTTGTTACCCGTGTGAAGACCACAACCCAAAAAACTGAAGATGAGGACTATGGTAGTGAAACAGGAAATTCTGAATCACCTGCTCATATTGCTGATAGTGCTGCATCCCCACCAACCAGTTCAGGTGCTCCATATGCTGCAGCAAGACAAGCAGCCCCTGCACCAGCTTCGCCTGCACATGCAGCTGCTGCTCCAGTACCAGATTTACTTGGTGATCTGATTGGCATGGAAAATAGTGCTATCGTCCCTGTGGATCAGCCTGCTTCTCCTGCCGGGTAAGTATAAAGGAGGTTGTAGGTTGTGGGTGATAGTCTCTAAATAAAGTTATATATGAGCTGCTGTTTGAGCGAATGAATTATAGGTTTTAAAAAAAAAATGATTTTCATTAGTTTCATTAGGTACAAAGCATGCTATCGACAAACCTTACTGGATTTTCTGACCTTGATTGCAGACCTCCATTGCCTGTCGTGCTACCAGCATCAACTGGTCAAGGTTTACAAATCAGTGCTCAGTTGACACGTAGAGAAGGCCAAATATTTTACAGTTTATTGTTTGAGAACAACACACAGAGTCCATTAGATGGGTTCATGATTCAATTCAACAAAAACACATTTGGTCTTGCAGCTGCTGGACCCCTTCAGGTAGATATTACTCGTGATTTTGAGTGGGATTTCTCACCAAATAAAATGTCAACATAAAACATTACTGTCTAATAGGTTCCACAAGTGCAACCTGGGACATCAGCGGGGACTCTCCTGCCTATGGTTACATTCCAGAATATGTCTCAAGGTCCTCCAAGCTCACTATTGCAGGTTGCTGTCAAAAACAATCAACAACCAGTCTGGTACTTTAACGATAAAATCTCATTGCATGTCTTCTTTACTGAGGATGGGAGAATGGAGCGTGCAAACTTTCTTGAGGTAAAATCTTCTTGCACCTTCTGTTTCCTTTCAACTTCGGTGTAAGGCCATTTGCATCTTCAATGCTGGAACTTCACGTCCTACTAAGATATAAAACCTCAAATGAAGCGGATAATCGCTGTTGGTTTTTTGTAACTTCTTGACTATATTATTCCAATATACCCATTTAAGAATTACCTAGTTTTGTTAACATAGAAGGGAGCTAGGTTGGGAGATGATAGAATACCATCAATGGACATCTAGCATCCCATTAGGAACATTACTAAAGCATGCTATGAATTTTAATATTACCTTTTAATTAAAAATCTGAAGAAGGGTGAAATGAAGATGAAGTGGGTTGTTCGTTAAAAGTGGGAATTTAAACAAAGTTCTAGCAGAGAGTTTATATAAAGGGGGTTGAAAAAACAGAAAAATAGAGTGGTCTAGAACTTATTGATACAGAGATTCTGATCATTTGCTGGTACTGTAAATTGATTGTACTAAGAGTCTTGATTGTAGCAAACAAAACCTGATGCTTATATCCCCATTGCAGACATGGAGGTCCCTTCCAGATTCAAATGAGATTACAAGGGACTTCCCTGGAATTGTGGTGAGTAATGTTGAAGCGACTCTGGACCGCCTAGCTGCTTCAAACATGTTCTTCATTGCGAAGCGCAAACATGCCAACCAGGATGTGTTCTATTTCTCTGTAAAAATCCCTCGAGGAATACCATTCTTAATTGAACTGACCACAGTCGTCAATAACCCCGGCGTCAAGATTGCAATCAAGACTCCAAGCCCAGAGACGGCACCTCTTTTCTTTGAAGCCATGGAGACGCTCCTCAAGGATTGATTCTGTTTTATATGTTTATATTTTTTGTATCTCTCTTATTTTTTGTTAGCATTTGTAAACTCAGCCTTGGCTATTGAGTTTTTTGTCATCTTTCTGCCATTCTTTGTACTTTACCTTTCTCATTGCCACTTAGATTGACCTTGAATTGTTCAAACTTGGGGTTTTCTATGTTTCAATAGTTTCACAAGTTGTAATCTCGATTGAACTTGGTGTCTAAGTGTGGGTTCAGCTCGTTGGTCGATACTATTATGCAGAGAAATGTACCAGGATTGTTTAAAGCTCTAGTTAAAACTGTTGTTATATTCTTTTCCTTTGCGTAGTGTTTTTTTTCCCCTTTTCAAATGATCTCACGTACTTGTTATTTTTTATACGATGCGCCGTACATTTTCCAATTGATTCTGTGGCATTTACCGGTACTGTAAGTTTGCTCTAATTCTTCGACTCACAAACAATAATGTGTACAGTAGACTCACAACTCGGTGAGGCTGTTACCCCAAAAAAAAAAAAAAAAAAAAAGCAAAAGCAAAAGCAAAATTCTATATATACTAAAGCCCAATGCAACAAGATAGATACTATTCATAAGTTGAGCAGTGAAATGTCAGAAAAAACCCCGTTTCAGTGTTACACAGCCTTATACTTTCCCAACAATACAGTAAATTGTCTATTTTGCCCTTTCTAAATTTTTTCCTGATGTTCCCTTTTTGCCCCTCTCTCTTTGGATGCCAACTCTTCCCACTGTTACTTTTCTACAGGGCGATCGTCTGCATCCAACCAGCTTGGTTAGGCTGGTTGGGGGGCCGCCATGGGATGCACGGCTTCGGTCTTCGGGATTCGTTTGGGGCGTCGATTTCCATTTGGATGGCGCTTTGCGAATCTCACCGTTCGTTTAGTCTTCATCTCATCTCTCCTGTAGTTCGTTCAGCCATTCCAAAGTTCGTCTGAGAGGTTTTCAATTAGAGATTTGTCCCTTGGTTGTCCATTGCATCGTTTGTCTTCAGGTATGCATCCCGTAAACTTTTTAACAGATATTTTGGTCTTCCTCTGAAGAATTTGTTTGTTGACTGGGAGATTTTTTGTCAAGAGACTTTCTTTCTTTTAGTGGTTTGATGTTCATTCGACAGTTGAAGGCTCTGAAAGCAAGCTAATATATAGAGTGACAGTAATTATAAATAGATGGATCATGGATCCTGGTGCAATTTTCTCTGTTTTTTTTGGGCTATTTTTTATGCAGTTTTGATTGATGGGTTGGTGATGTCATGTTAGAGATGTTCAAAGTTTGAACACTACCTCCAATATCTGAATTCTAATTCTTCTCTCTTTCTAAGTTTGAACACTAGCTCTATTATCTGGAACAAATTGGCAAAAAACAAAACACATTTCAATGGAGATAAAATTTAACCATGCAGAGAGCTTCTTTGTCTGAGGTTTAGAAGTGTAAGAGGAGTTGGGGTTGCACTAATTTTTGTTTGTGGTATCATGGAGTCACACAGTCATTTAATGTTATTGATTACATCTGTTTTGCTTGGTTAGGATATAGAAGCTCTGTTTAATTAGTTTTTGGATATTGCGTTTTTTGAAAATTCTTATTTCTATAGTTGTGCTATTGTTGGTGTGTGTCCATTTTGCTTCATTAGGCTATAGATGTAATTAAGAAATAATAGTTTAATTCATGAAAGTTTTTTTCCCTTCCCAGCTATTGATCTGTTGGTCGAAGTTTGAAACATCGTTATTAAATGTTTTAAATATAATTAACAAAACTATAACCTTTATTCTACTTCTATAACATAAAGTTGTTTATACATCATTGCTGCTTCTCTAGCTTACTTCTCCACTAGATCATCTTATTTCTGTTTATAGGTTATTAGATATTTTTAGATCATTTAAATTGTGGTTTGTGTAGTATTTGTTGTTGGCCTTAATTCTATAACAATAGCTTTTTGCTAAAATTTTCTCATTTGTCGACACTGACACCTACCGTTTACCAAGTTTATACCAATAGGGTCAACACCTCTTGAGTTGATTCTATTAAAATTGTCACAATTATTTTCAGTTTATTTTCAATTGATTCAATAAAATTGACCTTATACTGTTTATCCATCAGAGTTAAAACCTCTTGAATGGAGAAGAACATCAGCCAGCTACACAACAAATGCAGAAACTAGGGGTGGGCATCCGGACCGGAAAACCGGAAAACCGAACCGAACCGGTGGAAAAAAACCGGAAAAAAAACCGGTTGACCAAAAAAGTCAACAAACCGGACCGGAACCGGACCGAACCGGTTCCAACCGGTTCCGGTTCCGGTTTTACATCTCTCCGCACCGGACCGGACCGAACCGGACCGGTCATATATTTTATATTTATATTTTTACAAAATTTTAAAATCTAATGCCATATTTTAACTTTTATAATCACTAATTTTCCAAGTTCAACTTCAAAAATTTTCTAAATGTATGAATTGGATTATTTGTTCATTTTTAAGCTAAAAAAATAAGTTATTTATTATAATTTTTTTAATAAAAAAATTTAAAAAAAAAAATTTTTTTTTTAAACAAAATAAAAAAAATAAAAAATTAATAATCCGGTTCAAAACCGGAACCGGTCAGAACCGGACCGGAACCGGTTAGAACCGGACCGGCCGGTTTTTGAAATTTTTTTTGCTTAAACCGGACCGAACCGGACCGGTTAAATAGTACCGGTTCGGTTCCGGTTTGAGGTGAGAACCGGACCGAACCGGACCGCGCCCACCCCTAGCAGAAACAGCTAGATGCCCTCGCAAGAAACATCAAAAAGGCAAAATGCATGCCCACCACCCATTAAAATATAGATAAATGCCTGTACAAATTTTTTTGAACAATATGCAACTCAAGGCTGCTCATATTTTGATGTTTTAATAGCTGCTTGATATATTAAAATATGCATAATATTTTATATAAAACATGTTAGTTGGCACTGTTTAAATCTCAATTTATATATAAATAGGGCCAATATTTTAACATAACAAGCAACACATATATCATCTTATTAATTTATTTTTAGTAACTTAACCGTACTAAACTAAGCACGATGCCGCTATTTAGATCTCAATATGCATATAAACAAAGCCATATTTCCTACATATTTTTACGATTTTATATGCATTTAACTCAATTTCAAAACCCGCAGCATCAAACGGGCGCACTTGCTAGTATTTGCAAATGAGAGGGATATTCGCGCACACAGGGCTACTGTCCAGCCGTATCCTCGTCTGTGTTGTGAACGGACTTGCATTAACACGTTGTAGACGCACTATCCTCGGAGTTATTTATGGGTGTGGGTGGAGCCTGGACTCGAAAATTTTCTATATCCTTTGTGACTCTGTGATTGTAGTTGCCGTGCAATTATTAATGTAAGTGACCTTTCATGGTTACTCTCTGCTTTTGTCCCATCACAATCATAATCTCTCATCTACCAATACCAGAATTCCATTAGTTTTCTATTGGCTCAAATGGATGGAACGTTTTAAACTGGAAAATTGGTGGAGCTTTATAAAAAAGTCATAAATCAAATCAAATGGAACGATTCAGTCATAATGAACCATTTGTAGCGTTTGTAAGCTTCTTTGGGAGAAATGATGGGGACCAATGAAACTTGGGTCCAAAGTTTCCTTCTTTTAATCAAACTATTTGTCTACCATTTTCTTCCCATCACTATCATATAAACCAATGGAGATCAAACGTCAAAAATCCATGTTCTGGCTTATTTTTCATATAAAAAAATTTCCAGTGAGAGCTACAAGTAACATGGTTTTGGATTAGGACTTGTGTTGTTTGATCCACCTGTTTTCCATAGCTTCAATATTCAGTCAACCGATCATATTTATTACACAGAAAATTATCAACCATATGCTAGAACTTGTGCATTAACATATTTGCATTAACAAAATACAATTTTGAGACTTCTTCCGACATTCTAGAATGTTGTAAATAAATATTATTAGACCAATAGCCAGTTAGTATTATTTATATGTATCTTTGATAAGAGGTATGTGACAATATTTAAATTCTCTTAACACAATTGTGTGAGCACTGTACTGTCATTCGTTTAGGCTATCTCTAATTTTCGGCTAAGTTCAAATATGAGGGGAATTACTTAAAAACCAACTTTCATCATTCCGCTTGAACTTAAATATGGGTGATTGGGTTCCCAAAATGAATCCACCAAATGGATGTTATTCTCTAAATTCGATTTTGTAATTTGTAAATTGCCTAATGTGGATTGTAAAAGTAGGGATTGTCCAAATTAAAAATGAAAATTCTAATTTTAAATAAAGCATAAAACTTTTGGTGAAAAAAGAAAAAGGAAAAGAAGGAATCTGAGTCAAGTAGGCGTGGGTGGCCAACTAAATGCTGGAGCTTCTTCTTCCACTTGCACGTGGGAACTGAGAAAGCAAAGCAGCGTTCCAAATTGCATTTGTTTTCTTCTCCTTTCGGGTTTGTGACTGTCTTCCTCCCACCGCGTTAGGGCATCTGAGTTGAGTTGACTCAGCGATTCCACCACCCAGAGGTAAAGCTACCTTCAATATTTTCCCTGATTTCAATCTCCTCGCTGAAAATTAACCTAGAGCTTTGAAGGTCTTTGGGGCTTTTGGGTTTTTATGCCTGTCAATTTTTCAAGAATTTATTGGTATTTGACTGCTTTAATTTGAATTTCTTAAATAGATGTCGGCCATGATAGATATATACTGAGTATTTCGAATTATTGTGTTAAATCTAACAAGAAAAGAACAGAGTTTGAATTTTGATTTGTATAATTTGTTTGGTTCCTGAGAAAATGCAGGATAAGTATATTCGATTTCAAATATTTTCTTTATATGGGTATTTTGGAAACTTAATTCTGCATTCCAATGAGCTCAATTAAACCTATTTGTAGCTGAACTATGTATTTGTTGCGCGTTTATCACCTCCTAGAAAGTAAATAGATAATACATTTGCGCACTTTATCTTTTTTATTTGTGTGTGTGTGTGTGTATGCATATATGTGTACATGTACGCATTCAAAAATCTGAATATATGGTTTCAGTCTTTCAGACCCATTTTTGGTTTTATGAATGAATGTTTGCATGTATGAGTGTAAATGTACATTGCGGACATGACATCTATATTCACTTTATAGCTGCACTGAAATTTTCATAATATTGAAGGGTATCTAATATCGTATGCTTGTTTTTATGTGTGTACCCGTAGATGCCATACCCAAGAGAAAGAAGGTGAGTCTCCATTTTAAGTTATGTTTACAGTTACAAGTTTGTTCACTTAATAATGAGATGAGTCATATTGGATATAAGTCTCATTCGCTTTTGGTGGTTATTGACTTAGGTCTGCTTCACCACACAGCTCCCCTTCACCTGTAAGAGGCCGCCGGTCAAGATCATTGTCGAGGTCTAGGAGAAGTCGCTCTAGGTATTCTGGAAATCTCAATTTGTAAATTGTTTTCAAGGTCACATTTTGGAATATTTGTGGTTTTATTCAAACTGAATTAGTGGGTTCGAGCTTTGTTGAGTTGAGTTTAACATTAAACTGGTTCTCTTGCTCCAGGAGCCAATCTGTTGATGCATCCAATCCTGGAAACAATTTGTATGTAACAGGCTTATCCACAAGGGTCACCTCCAGTGATCTTGAAAAATTCTTTAACAAAGAAGGGAAGGTACGGGTGATTGCACATTTAATTTTGGAATTGTATATGGCACACAAATTACCCTGAGACAACTTAAAGTAGATTTAATTTATTGTTCTATGGGGATTTCAAATGACTGCAACTCTTTTACTCAAATATCTTTTGAAAGAAAAAGTAAGGAAAGAACCAACTTGAAAATAATTAAAGTTTCAGTCGTTTGAGACCATATTTTGAAATTGGTCCCTTGTTTTTCAACTGGCTATTGTAATTTATATTTGGATCTATCTAGAAACAAAAGGAGACTTGTGAGTTCCAAAGAATGGAGTCACTTAGGAACTTCGACAGCTATCCTTTCCATTTACTCTTCATTCCTGAGATTCAAGAGAAGCCTTACAAGTGATTCTTGTAAAAACAATAACTGTTCTGGTTTCTAACAGAGTGTGTGCCGAGAAATGTGCTTTCTTTTCTTTCACTGGAGTTTAAATACTAGGTCATTTAAGGAGAGGTGCTCTGTGTTTATTAAGTCGTGGCTTTACGTCCATTTGGAAAGTAGTAACCTTAGAGTATCTTATTAGAGATCATATTTCAAGAAAATTACATATAAGCTCTGGTTTCAGGTTCTGGAGTGCCATCTGGTTACAGACCCTCGCACCAGAGAATCTCGTGGATTTGGGTTTGTCACAATGGAAACTGTTGAGGATGCAGAACGCTGCGTCAAATATTTGAATCGTTCTGTGCTTGAAGGTCGATTAGTAACTGTGGAAAAGGTATTAGCTTCTGTCAAAGGATCAAGAAAGTTACTGTGCAGTATGCAGCTAAATTATTTGTACTTTTTATTACTATTATTATTTTATGAAGATTTGCTTTCTTCAGAAATGTTGCCTGATAAGTTTTGGCAGCAGGTCTGGTCACTGTAGCTTCATCGAATTCACAATCTAAGCTCTAAACAGTTGAAACTATCCATTCACGACATGAGTTCTGCGTCGACATTCAAAACTCATCAATTCAAATTCAACTATTTTGCCGAGGGTTGAACCCCCTTTATTCCTCTTTCTTCGTTGGCAACAGCGTCTGCCATGGTTGTTTAACCTTAATATTTAAGATACCCTAGAGACATGGTAAATTCTTCTTGTTGCATTTTCTTTTTGGGCTTATCCTACTTAATCAATCCAAGATATATATTTATCTTATTTGTTAAAATAAACGTTGGAAGTTGGACAGAAAATCTCCTTGCGGCCAGTAGGTTAGCATGGCATGCCGTTGACTTGTTGTACGGTTAGGAGGGTTACTTTAAGAATATGAGAATAGTTGCACCGTTCTGGATCTTCCAGTTGTGTGGATATAGTCATCCACATGGAAGGCGGTTTCCAGTTTTCTTCAAGTAATGTGTAGTTCCAAGCAGCAGCTTATTGAAAGCACTGTTTACTGCTTTGAGTAAATTGTTGACTTGTTTATCCACCCCTTATTTATCTGCCGTGATGTTATCTTGCATTTTGTGTATATATGCAGGCAAAAAGGAAGCGAGGGAGGACACCAACTCCAGGAAGGTATCAAGGTTTAAGAGATAAAAGAGGTACAGATAATATTTAGTATATGTATTTTTCTAGCAATTGTATTTTGTCACTGACCTTGGGCCATTGTTTTCTAAAGTTGGGCCGCATCTGCACCCATGTTATTTCCAGATGATGACACGGGTTGGACACCAAATTCTCATTTAGAACTTTTGTCATTCTTATGCTTGTATGTGACTTTGGCCACGCTGCCACATGAGGTTTAGTGTGTTAACCATAGGTCTGAGCAATATGCACTTGGGGTGTATTTTTGGATGTACAGCCTAGTAGCTAGAAATCTGTGGTCTCCTTCCTGTTCAGCCCCCCTTTTGATTTGTTCATTGAAAGATGAGTTTTAAAAAAGATAACCTTAGAAATCTATGATGTTCATTCTTCTCATCCTGTCCTTGTTATCACAAGTCTATGGTGCCTCTTTCCCTTTGAGATGGGAAGGTGCTGCATTTTGACACAGCATTCAGACACTTACTTTACCATAAATATATGCACTATTCATATATTCATATCTCATATAAACCATGGTTAAAAAGATGCAGGACGTGATCACGATCGTGATCGTAGACGATCTCGTAGCTATTCACCGCGTCGGTTGCCAGACAGAGATCCTTATTCCAGGGACCGTCGAGGAAGATCACGCTCTCCATACAGTAGGAGGGTGGATGAACATTCAGACTCGTACAGGAGGCGCAGGGAACGATCCTTGTCAGGTGGCAGAAACCCTAGATAGAGCAAATTCATCCAAATGTGCTTCTGCTCTTCCCTGCATTAAATTGTTTAATGTCTATGATGTGGGATTTTAAGATCTTAGTACAATTTGCCCTTTTATTTTACCTATCGTTTCCTGTAATGTTGTTGTACTTGTGTTGTATGTTAACAATTTGCTCCAAACAGACACCTGACTAGTTCACTGTTGTTATGGCAGCTTTCACATAAACATCTTGTATGCCATATTTACTGTTTGTTCTTGCAAGTTTATGTTGTGGTGTTGCCATAAAAATGTTGTTTGTAGATTTCATCTCATCAACGATCTTGGTTCTGCAGACTGTACCAGGACCACTTGATTACTACCCAAGTTTGAATATGTAATTTTGATTTACAGCTTAACAGAACATATTAGGCATGTAGGGTAATATGATTCTTGCTCTATTCTAGTAGGTTTAGTGCCGGAAAATTATTTCTCATCAAATCTTTTCCGTGAACAAACACAGCCTTACGCTAAGCATTTTTGTTAGAAGTGAGTTTATTATACAGACAGTTTAATATCTTTTGTATGTTCCACAAGCATTTTTAGGTTAATCTGCTAATCGTTATCAAGAGTATTTTTGGTTGAACACATCCGAAGTCCTGTGTTCGAGACATCATCCCCCAATATCGTTTGAATAAAAACACCAAAACATGATAAAAGGTCTTGAAGGAAAAAGCGAGGGAAGACCGAAGAGAAAACTAGAAAAAACAAAGGCAGAAAAGGGTACACGTACGAAATATAAAAAAAAAAAAAGAGGGAAGATAGATTGAGTAGCCTAGGAGAGGAGAGAGAAAGAGCATGTGGGGGGAAGAGAGAAGGGGGCCCCACGCTTTGAATTCCCAAAAATCTGAAAGCGGGATTGTGAGGAAGGAAGGAGACTTTGAGAGTGAGGTAAGTGCGCGCCAGCTGCGTTGCTGCATTGCTGCTGCTGCAAAGCAAAGGGCGGACTTCAAATCAAATTTCAAATTTACGCAATTTTTTCTTCTTCTTTCTTTTTCCGTTTCTTTTCCTTTCTTTATTTGTATTTGTATTTTTTAATTTATTTTTTTTATTACATTACATAAAATGGTATTGGTGGTAAATAGTACGGTTTTTAACACTGTTCTCTGAATTGTACACTTGCTAGGATAAGATCCTACAGCTGTGTTTCTGACACGTGTACGTCATTTTCTCTCTCGAGTGAACGGTCACTTCCGCTTCGGCTTCGGCTTCGGCTAATATGGCTTGGCCTTCTCCTATTCCCAATCTTGAAGTGGACCCGAAGTAAACTTTTTTGAAAAGACCGAATTGCCCCAAATAATTCCAACGAAACCATTGCTCAGATGAGGAATGTGGGGAGAGTGAATTTCGACCGTTCGAATTTTAGTTGTCGGACAAATGGCAAACAGGTTATATATATATATATATATATTTTTTTTTTTTTTTTTTGGTCGAAGGCAAACAGGTTATATTATTCACATGCATTTACGAAGTTGTTGCCTTTTGGCGGCTCAATTAGCAAACCAAATATTTTTTTTCTTCATATGTGGGTCTAATTGTAATTGTGTAATGTAAGGGATAAATTTCTTAGATCGAACCTTAACAGTTGTACAACATATGAACTTTCAAACTACATGTGATTTTCTGAACCCAAAAAAAAAAAAAAACAAAACTACATGTGATTTGTGATGTTTGCAAATATTTAAAATACACCCTAAGATTTTATCTTGAATAAAGAAGCGAGCATTGAAAATTTTCTTTATTACTCAAATAATATATGCTATAAATTTTAAAATTTAAAAAATTTAAAATTGCGACTGGAATTTGGGTATTCTCTAAGGTGAATGGCTTAGGGTTGAGAATTGTGTTTCTGTATTTTGAGAATTTTCAAATACAATCTTGTTGAAAATAATCTACGAAATTTGTTTCATTGAATCTATCAAACCCTTTACTTAAAAGGAAAAAAATTGTATATACTTTAAGAACCAAACCATATAGGAGGAAGATTTGATTTTGATTTGTACTACTTGTTGGAGTGGATTATGAGTTCAAGTTATTACCCTTTTATACCCAAAAGAAATAGTTATGCTTTATAGTGAAAGAGAGAGAGTAAATATTTATTTTGTTCAATAAACTTCAAATTTTCAGATATTTACAAAGGAGCCCACATGATCACGGAGCAGATATGAATGGGCCATGCACCAGTCCTTCAAGCTCCCATCACACGACAAAAACGACAACAATCTCTGAGCTTTCGAGAGCCGAGCCGAGCCGGCCCTCCCATTTCAACAGGCAATAGCCGGTTTCACCGGTTACAAAGGCGTGACCGTACGGCAAATGGCAGGTCGTTTCCTTGGCAGTTGGTAAGCATTTAGTGTGCTCCTTCTCTCTCTCTCTCTCTCTCTCAGCAAATTCCAATCTTTTTCACTGACTCTTACAAAAGCCTCTGCATTTTTCACAATCTTCAATTGTTTCATTTTCTTTCATCTTCCAGATCCCTCAAAATTGTTCAAAACCCTTTTTTTGTTTTCTTCTCAGAGCTTCTTATTATATTGCTGCCATTCAAGCAGGTATTAATCTGGCTTTTCAATTTGGTTTTGGGCACATTTGTGTTCATAGCCAGTTCTGATTTTGGGCTGGTTCAAATTCATATCTTGCTGATTTTAGCTTCAAAAGTTCATAAATTTGTTACCAGCTCACTCACTGTTCTCATTTTGTTTTTTCTTGGTTTTTATGATTATGGTTTATTGGTATTCACTTTGTCATGGTTTTGTTCTATGGTTATAATGCAATCAAATTTTCTTAATTCGTTGTTGTCAATGAAACTTTGAAGCATAGCTGAGCTTTTGAAAGAAAAAGAAATCCCAAAGTGGGGCATAAACAGTCAAACGAAAATGTTGTGCCTGTTTTTCCTTTTTTCTTTTATTTAATCATGTTGGTTTTGTACCCTTTGTCTGATTAGCTCAGTTAAGTCGGTTTTTTGCTTAATAATTATTTTATTCAGTTTTTAGATTGGTCATGGTTTTTTTAAGTTCAAATTGAAATCTTAATTTCTGAATTTCTGACACTTTCTCAGCTGCCAAACAAGGTTTTGGGATTGCTTTGGTTGAGTGCTGATATATTTTCTCGGTTTTTAGTTGACTGCTGATGTATTTTCACTACAAGAGTGAAGAGTTTTCTTTTATTAATATTTTTCTAAAGAAAATTTTCAGCACTTTTTGATGAATTCTTATAGAGAACAATTCCGTTCAATCTAATTCAATGCAGTATACTGGTGAGAAAACTAATCCATGTGTATATATATTCTGTTTATTCAGGTCTTGCGTGATGTCACTGCAAATGGAAGCTTGATGATAAGCATATCTTTGATCTGAAGCAACAGTGCTTCATTTAATGCGATCAATCTTAGCCCGTGAACCAGTGATTGGATTCTATCTTCTTTGCTCATAGCATTGAACATTTCCCTAAAGAGTTCGTGTCAGACCTCAAGAATTTGCTCATTCATAAAGAAGAAGGGTCTCTTTCTCTCTCATTAGAATTAATTCCAATCACTTTATGTCTCTGGGTTTATTTATGACATGACCTTTATTTGTATTCTGCTTCAGGGATCAAAATTGGAGCTTGGGATCTTCTTCTTCAAAAATAGAATCAAAAACCTTTGTTGGCTAAATGGGTGCACAAAATTTCTTCTATCTGTGCAAATTAGTTGGAGACTGAGACTTGATTTTATCCTAATTGGTAGGAGCATCTTAGAGTTTAGTAATTAAAAAAACCCATTTGAGAAAGAGGTCTTTAGGATTGAAAAGATGGTTTTTTATTTCTCAGACTGGCGAATTCAGAAGTTGGGTATTGAGTAGTGGAGCTAAAACACTTCTGTGCAGTGGTTTTATTTGTTTTTTAATTGTTTCTGATCCAAATTGGGAAGAATGCTAGAGCCTGAGCTCTGTTCTTCTAGGATGCTATCGCCTTTTCGTGAGGAAAGCGGGGATGAGGAACTTTCAGTTCTTCCCAGGCACACCAAGGTCATTGTCACTGGAAACAATAGAACAAAGTCTGTCTTGGTGGGTCTGCAAGGTGTGGTCAAGAAAGCTGTTGGCCTTGGGGGTTGGCACTGGCTGGTATTTTCTTTTTACTTTCCTAAACTGTTTTCTTTTCATTTAATTTTCTCCTAATTTGCTTTATGTGGGCTTTGGGCGTCATTTTGTTTTTTGTTTTTTGTTTTTTGTGTTTTTGGAACTGTTGTGCCTAATTTTTGCTTTGATGTAGTTTTCTAGATTATTTGGGTTGTTTTCTTTTTCTTTTTCTTTGGTCAACTGTGTTTTTTTTAGGAAGTTGGACTCTTAAGCATTTTTCTTTTTTCCAGTACTATTTTATTTACTTTCCTGGTTTCTGGGTACGTAGGATAATAGGTCTGTGCACTGTTGTTGTGTTTGTGTTGTGTCAAATTTTCCTCATTTACTCATTCAAACACGTCTTAACTTCATGGGACAAGATTCAAAGAAATTTGTAAGTTTAACAATATCCCATAAAATTAGGCATCAATCTCCAGCAAGGCATGGTTGTTTTCTGCTTTGAGTAATAGGGGTTTTTGCTTTTCCAACCAATTAAAGATTTACGTTCTTGGACGGCAAAATAGGAATTGTAGTTTTCTCTGGTTGGGTTTCATTGACCTCCCTTTGCATAGAGCTCTCATCCTTTATGAGCTCGCTGGATCTAACCAATCATGTCTGCCAAAGTATGTTGTTTCTTTTAATGTAATTTTGATTCATAAATTACTGTAAAAGTATGGGTCACTAGAATGTTTTCGAGAGCTCTGTTATGTGTTCTGTTTATTTAATTGCAATTTTGTAAATTATATCTTAATCTAGGGTTAGAGAATTTACCCAATAGCTTTTAGTCTATTGGTACTTCACTTCCCAATCTTGGAAAAGGTCCCAAGTTTGATCCCCTCTCCCTGGTTGATAAAAGAAAGAAAAGAAGTATGGTTTCTTGATGTTATGTCTATGCGTTCGTGAAAAAATTGCAGTTCAATACCCTCCTCCACATTTGGGATGCATATTTTAACCCATTAATTTTCGCCATACAAGGTTCTGAAAAATGGGGTTGAAGTTAAGCTGCAAAGGAATGCATTGAGTGTGCTGGAACATCCTACAGGGAATGAAGAAGATTCTGATCATGATTACTCTAGCAGCAGCTCTGACCATGGTGACAAGGAGAATGATTTCTGTAAGTTTCATTATACCATACCTGATGACAATTCTAATTTCTTCAGTTATCATATTAACTGGTAGAGTTGTTCCACTGCAACCCGGAGGTTGTTGACTTGAAATGGGAAACAGCCTCTCTGCAAGGAGGGACCATATTCAGATCCTGATGATGGGATTGCTCTTCTTGTCATATTCAATTGGCATTTATTAGAACTTAAAACTCTATTTAAGTTTGTTATTGTTTTTCCTTGGGCAGCTAGATGTCTTGAGTTTCACAAATCTAGTAAACCAAGAGTTCGATATCCAAGGCCATATGTTCCATCCACATTAACCAAGTCAATAAATCGCGGGAGTTATAGAGAAGTTCAATCCATCCACAGACCTCAACCGGTAAGAAATTGCAAAGGAGAGAACTAGGTGTTTATGTGATTTGTCCATGTTAATGAACTTCTTGCCATTGACTCTTTAATCCGTCAAGCAAATGAGTCCCAATATGTTTTCACTTGTTTTGAAATAGTGGTATAAATGTTGTGTGGAATAAAAAAGGATATTGAATTGGGAGGTTTTTGCTTTAATTCCTTTGGACTAGTTGGATGCTTCATTTTGCCTATGATGACCTAATCAAGTAATACCACATGATTTGCTTGAATATGCTCGTCTGTCTCACTACAGTCGTTCTGTTGAATGATACATTTTCAGGCTTAGTGAAGCAATCTTCATGATCTGATATCTAGTTACCCTTGTATAACTATTATGTTGTCTAAGTGAAATCTTCATGATCCCAATTTCTATTTACACACATTATTGTGTTGTCTAATCCTTTGCACGGATGATCAGAGGGTAAACTTGGCAAAACTAGGAACAAGCACATTGCGGAGGTATTGCAGACACTTCAACCTTGTGGGTATCACTGATTCCTACACTTTATTTTCTCTCTGCACCTGCCTGGTTATGATATCTTTTGACTAAATCCAGTTTGCAATTTGAAATTGTAGTTAACCAGCAATTCTAATCCAACAAGAGAACAATTGATCAATGTTGCGCAACGACATTTTATATCGCAGCAGGTCTGTCTCACTCACTCGCATACAAGTGTGTAAACAGAAAAGTACATATATGCTGTTTGAACGAGTAGTTAGATTTTTACGGTATCCTCTTTTTTTCTTGGTTACAGATGCCATTGGATGAAGTATCGGTGGTCACTGAATTCGTCGATGCTACCAGGAGTCGGAAATATGCTGAGTGGGCTGGAAAACGTGCAGAGCGAGAGATGTGAATGTTGAAAGGAAGGAATGCTTGTATAATAATATACATATATATATATCTACCCTAACCTTTAGATCAGATCTAATCATAGACTGATATGGAGAGTGATGTGGAGAGTGTTTGGCTTACTATAATCTCTCCCTCCAACCCTAACTTTGTACTACAAGGCTCATACCTTACCCATGCTATATATCATTAATCATTAGATATCTTCTCTCTTCTCTCTGTTATTTGAGTACTAATGTGATGTGATTGGTTTTTTTAAGAAAATGTAGATGTAAATTTATTTATTGTTGGTTTATGACTTCTGGGTTTTGCTTGAATTGAGTATCCTACGAAGTTTTCAGCTCCTTTTTGGCCTCAAAACTTTTTTGAAAAATTGGGTGTTGGCAATGGGCCATATCTGTTCAAAACTTTAAATGATGAAAAGCATTGGTGGATGTATAACTAACAAACCCCTCAATTATATATGAATAATTAATTATGGGGTTTGCTGGTGGAGACACCAAGCCAGGCTGTCATTTGGTGACATGGGGATCTGCGTGCCACTGTGGTTGAGTTGGGTGATATGGACATCTTCTTCTCCATGTTGTACCCTACGTGGCCACCCCATAATTTTATTTTCTGTTTTTAGGGAAGGCACCAGAAGGCCACCAGCTCTCCTTTCCGCTGACAAGTTCACAATTTTGTATAGCGGATAATTGTCATGATTATACTATTGCCTGCTAAATAATTGTACGAATGAGATGTAATGCTTTATGGTGTATCGGCAAAAGTGAAACACTTTTTTCCTGAAAAGTGGTATTAAGTATGACAAATTCGGCTGATGCACCCTTTAAGTACAATTATCTACTTGACCCATGCCAAGGCTAGGGCAACTAAGAATAAAGATGAGATCACCCAAGAATCCTAGCCCTAGAAGAATTGTCGTCCTCTACCGCTCTATAAGGATCTTGTGACCATTCCACGAAGGTATGCAATGCCAACCACGAAAAACTGTCTCGTACGCTTTGAAGGTTCTGGAGGACAGCTTGGTCGGTCATGCTTACCTAGGTTGGACGAATTGCCCGATCTTAACCTCGAGAGGCCAACACAAGACTGTCTGCTTCTATGAAATCCTAGGTAGAAATGTGATGTGATTATGCCACCATTGCCATGTTAGTTTACAGAAAATGAATGGGTTTTATTTTATGAGCAAAAAGGGCCACAGATTAAGCTATGGAATATCAAACCCAGATTTACCAGCTGTGAGCCAGTATAAGCACGCTGAGTCAAGCCCAACAATATTTGTGGGCTTCAAAACAATGACCCAACCAAATGGGTTGTCCCAAGCAAGAAGAAGCAGCCACCTTGGTACAGCAACAATCAACAAACCCAAACCAAATTTCAACAAATAATATTTTTTTGTTTTAAAGAAGAAGAGATAATATATTTTATTTTATAATTTTTTTCTTGGAGAAAAGTTTTTATATTTCTCAATTTCAGTATTATTTACTAATTTAGTATTTCTTTTCCCACTGAAAGTGCACACAAACGCAGACAAAAACAGAACCAAAAGCCATCTCTCCTCCAAAACGCACTCCAACAAGTCCACCGTCTCTCACCAGTCACCTTCAAATTCCCAATTCCCAAATTCCAAATTCCAATTCCGATCGAAGCGTTTTCCATCCACAGGTACTAAAAAATTTCCAACTCCGAAATTCAAAAACGTTTGCTAAAAACGAACTGTTTAGAATTTACTTCTTCTTCTTTGTTTTGTTTTTTAATTTTCGAAGAATTTTTTAGCAAAAACCTATTCGATTGATTTTTTTTTTCTTCTTCTTAGTTCATTGGTTTAGAGATTTTGTAGCTGATTATATATTTGTTTCCTCTGAGTGTTGGTATCTTCTGCTTTGGCTTTTAGCTTTTGTCTTCCATAATATTTTGATGCTGTGTTTTTTGTGTGTATTTGATTGCCCTTTTGCTTAGTTTTCGTGATTTATGTAAGGTTTTATACCTTTGCTCTTCGTACTGAGCGTTTTTTTTTAATATGCGCATCATAGTTTTTGCTGCTTTGTTCATGGTATTGGAGAAGTTTGGTTTTCTCTGATTTTTACTTTTTATTTTATAGCTACATGTATTTATGATGCAGCTAATATCAATAAGAACATGTTGGGTTTACTGGGTTTTTCGCTAATGAGCATGGTAGAGTTTTATAAGAATTTGGGCCATTTATATAACTTTCCAAAATCTAGAAAGATATGATATGATCCAGTTAATGATGATTGCTTTGAACTAGTTTCATCAAAGTTTAAGAAGGGGACCCTTTGTGTTTGGACAGCTGGTTTAAGCTGTGGGGGTGTCTAAACATAGAAATTGTATTATCGGTTTTGAGATCGTAATTTTTCACAAGACCAAACAAAATAAGATGTTCAACATATTAGCTTATTGCGAACTGTGCACATGTTCTGTTATGTCTAACAGATTTTTTCTTTTTCTTTTTTTTTCTTTTTTTTTAAATGTTGAAGGGGATATGTGGCATCAAGTGCCAATAGTTCTAGGTCCGCAGCAGAGATAAGTGAAAGAAGACAATGGGAGGCTGCTGCTGTTGTTCTTCCAAAGGAACTGAAATAGGTGCTGCACCGACATACTATTACGTGAGTAGAATGCTTTTCCTCATTCTAAATGCTTTTCTTTGTTTTTCTATTTCTTTGTGTTGAGCTACATCTTTTCTGTTAAAAGTTTATGTTTCATTTTTTGTTTCTTGTGAATGATTAAGGAGATTTGGCTGTTGATAATTGGCTTGATAAATGAACTCAGTTTTTAGATATTAGAGTAGGTTGGAACTGAAGTTGATTTTTTTCTTTTTAGTTATCACATTTATTGTTCTTTATATATTTGTGAACTTGAATTTGTGTGCAGTATCCAAGGTCATCGGATGAGCATGTGCCATTGTCGTCTCGCCAAGGTGTTACCTCTGCACTCTCCACAGGGCTTCTCGTTGATACAAATTTGGATACATCAATACCTGACACTTATAGACCACCTCCTACCCCTATTCCATATGACGTGGCTGTAGTAGGGCATCCTCATACTCCACCAGCGGCTCAAGAAATTTGTGGCAACAAGAGTGAAGGTGCAGTGCTGACAACAAATTCTGATTCTGTTCATGAAGCAGTTGGTGGAAATGCTCAAGAAGCTTCACCTAAGTGTGAAGACCTGAAGGATTCAGACTGTAAGGCCCAAACTGATTTTGAACTTGATGCGGAAAAGAAGTCAGAAGTTGAACTTTCGAAGTCAGTGGAATCTGTTGCTTTAGTACCAGAGGAAGAGGATGTCTGCCCCACCTGTTTGGAAGGTAAAGTTATTAGTTCAACGGTTTTAAACTTGTATAAGGGAGGCAATTCTGTTTTACCATTACTCTTATTTTAATAAAAATCCCCTTCATTTGATTATTGTGGGCTTACTGCAAGTTGTCCATTCAAGCTGCATTCTTTGTTTTCCTTTTGCATAAAGATGTTAAACATTTAGTCACTAGACCATTTCCTTCGTCTCTGCAGAGTATGATGCACAGAATCCAAAAATTACCACAAAATGCGAGCATCATTTTCACCTTGCTTGCATTCTTGAATGGATGGAACGAAGTGACACATGTCCTGTGTGTGATCAGGTTTGCCTTGCTTAATATTTTCTTTTGTGTTGTGATTCAATGAAAAGAGATATCCATTATCACACATAATATTCAGAGGGCTCTTCTTCACTTATGATGCAGGAAATGATATTTGATCCTCCAATTTAGTTCAACCAGCAATTGAAGTCAAGTTCTTTCCTTATTCAAGATTGGTTTGAGAAGCAGAGGTTACAAATGCACGAAGTCCTTTTCTGTGTTCACTGTTCAGTGACAGTCACAGATATGGCTTGTTTTAAATTTTGTTTCTGGAGCTATGCTCATTCAAATGCAGTGTCTTTGTGCATTTGTTTCCTTTCAACTCAATGATAATGAAAAGGAAGAGGGGGTAGAATTGACACTGGCTGAAATTAGTATTGAGGTCGATTTTCTATTTGTAATGCATTCATTCTTAGATCGTAGAACATCTTACTATGAACCATAAAATGACATGGGTTAAATAGATACTGAAGTTGGGAGGTAGTAGTCAGATTCATTGTCCACAATGAGAAGTTAGTTTCCGAACAAGAAAGGCGAACGTATTGTTCTCTCTCTTTCTCTTTCCGAGTATAGTTTGTTTTTTCCATGGTGAGCTGGTCCACATGTGAGCAGTTGGTTTTTGCTTTCTCCCTTGAATTGATCATGTAAATGACATAAAATTACTTGTTCATTGCTGGTGCCGGAGTTCATTGGTGTAATGGAAGAAGGTTCATGTGAAAAGGACTTGTTGGTTTTTCAGATGATTCATGTATATATCTCTGGGTTTGGTGATATGTTTCATTAAGTTGATTGACATGTAGATTCATGTTATACATGCTAAAGGTTACGTCTTGTATTTATACTATACATAAATACATATGGTTGGCCCTTTTTATAAAAGCATACAGAGTTTGTTTGTTCATATTTACCAACCAAAAAAAACCATGGCCAGGGGTGCTTAGCTAAAGTTTTCAATATTTTTCGGCAAATTTTGAACTTAAGAGTTCAATATGTTCTGGGATTGAAATTGGGAAGGGCATTGCATGTTTGTGTGATGGTGGACAAGGCTGGACAAAAAAGTTGAAATAGATTCATATGCTCTTTTGCTTTTTAAAAAACATGAAGAGACAGCATTGAGGCTTTTAATTTAAGTATATTCTGCTCTTCTTGTTCCATCCTAAAATGGAATCTTGGAAGAAACACGCTACTGGGCCTTTTGCATTTGCTAGGTGCTTCCCATCCTGCTTCTGAAAAAAGCACTTCTGTGGAACTCAACACTGGACGCATGCAAACGCACTGGCCTCGAACTGCATGCTTATGTATGTATCCAATCATTTTCATGTAGTCACGTGAGTGTGTGAGAAAGAGGGAGACTGATGATGTGTTGTGCTGATGAGCCTCGTGTTCTAGGAATTATTCTGACTTAATGAGTTGAGGTTATTTGTCATTAGGAAAGATATCACGTACAAGGGCTGATGGTTTTAGTGAGGAATTTATTAATTTTATTAATTGATTACCACTTCATCTTTTATATTTGCATTGCCTTGGTATTAAAATCAAATGATAAACGGTAATGGTGGGAGAAAAAAAAAAAAAAAAACTCGGCGGGTTAATCGTTTTATTAGTCCCTGAATTTAGACTCAATTTGCATTTGAGTACTTCAATTTTCAAAATGTTTTCGTGGTCCTTTAATTTTAGTTTCGTTTGGACAAATGGTCATGTCGTCAATTTTGTTAACTTTTTTTGTTAAATGCAGGAGCAAAATGGTATTTTTTATATTAAAACCAAAAAAATGAATTACAAATCATATCTTTTAAAATAACAAGAAAATAAAATAAAATAAAAAAATAAAATAAAATAAAGTTTGGGGGGAATAGAAATTAGAATAGATGGGGGAGAGAGAGAGAATTTAATTTTTAATTTTTAGTTTTTTTAATTTTTTATTCATATTTTAATCTATTTTGATACAAAAATATCATTTTGCCCCTGTACTTAACAGAAAAGTTAACAAAATTGACGGTAGGACCATTTGTCCTAATGAAACTAAAGTTAAATGACCACGGGAACCATTTTGAAAATTGAGGTACGTAAATACAAATTGGGTCTAAATTCAAGGACTAATAAAACAATTAACCCAAAACTCGGCCAGCACCGAACTTGTCAATTGGACTGAATTGGCTCTATATATATATAAAACTTGTTTTTGAATCGAACTGAACCAAGGAGGACCGGTTTGGTTTGTGTTTTATAATTTTATTGGGACTCAAATAACTCTTATAGCAAACCGAATCGACATACTGGCTGGACTTGATTTGGTTCAATTATCGTAGTTGTTTTTCTTTATAATTGAACCTAGCGATACTGGTGCTTGGCCGCAATTGAAGGGCGGAGACCATTGATGGATCCAGGAATCTTACTCATAGGATCATAAGGTAAAAAGTGGTGGTTATGACGGCATGATTTTGGCGACAGCGGTGATTTTTTTTTGTTTGTTGGGGGGGGGGGGGGGCGCCAAAATGGTGCCGTTTTGGCCAAGTCTTTTTCTTTTTTTAAAAAAAAAAAGCTTAGGCCTAAACGACGTTGTTTTGCCCAGAGAGTTTTAAATTTTAAATTTTAAAATAATTATTATAAAAAGAAATAAAAAAATTTAATTAAAAAAAACACCTTCTTCTTCAAACTAGCGAGTTGTTGGAGGGCATTCAGTGTGGTCATTCAACCGGCTCAGGTGGATCACCAATCCTATTCCTATGGTTTTCGTAGGGTCGTTCGACCCCCAGTGACCCCACTGTGACTCCGTAAGTGGCGGAGACGGCCAAACCGAACTATACCCACTCCAAATAAAAAGTTAAAGGCACTTCATTGGGTCAGCAAAGGCATAGAGTCTAGTGGTCATTTGCCAATAATCTGAAGAAAAAGTTGTTTTGGTTTCACCCTTTATTTCCTTTGGAGGGGTTCTAAATGGGTGATTCCAATCTCCTTTTTCTTTGTTAGTGTTAAGTGGTTACGGTATTTTTCAAATGAAAGGTTTGTGACTCAAATCACCCCACTTGTAAAAGCAGCGTTTTAGATTTCGTCAGCTACCAAAATGTGTATACATCTCGTTTTTTATATAAGCGATATTGAGGGAGGGGGAAATCAAATTTAAAACTTCGAGTACAATGATAAATACTCTTAATCACCTTAGTTACAAGTTCCTTGCAATGTTCATCTATCTCCTTTAAAAAATAAAAAATAAAAATCAATAAAATGACGTCAATTTCTCATAGCCTTGGCTCCTTTTTTGGGTCTCCCAGTCAATTTCTAACTAATTCTTTGTTCAAAATTCAACAATTGTCAAGTCCTTTTTGTATTCTCTTTGGAAGGTGGGAATTTTCAAGTCTGAATGTAGACGATAACACATGTTTGATTCTTGTGGGATGCATGCCCATCTCCATCTGCTTAACTCTCAATCAAACACGCAAGATATGCATTAATATCAAAGTGAAATATTATGTCTATGGAGTAATTATGCCTCGCAGCGGCTGGATCTTCGGACATGTTTATTTTAACCAAATCCTATTAATAAATAAACAGTAGGATTATTCATTTATTATTGGTTAAATTACATTTCTGGTTCATCTAGTTTGACTTTCTTCTTTTTTTTAATAATTTTTCTTTTGATAATTTTAATCGTGTAAGTAAGTATGATTTAATTTGCAATCAAGTCCAAAATCAAAAGTTTCTTCAAAATAATAGATGAAATTCAATATGAGGGCAATTTTGGCATTCAATTGTTAAGCACACATAGGTTTATAGTAATAAATCCATTAATTCTCAAATATCACTTTACCATTTTATTTAGGTAAAATATTAGTGGTAATAAGTAAATCCATTATATTTTTTGCCCATTCCTTGTGCTTTGCGTCAATATTTATTTACTTTACTATTTCAGATAAACCCTTCCTCATCATAAGTTGGTAATAAAATTACTGATTTTCAATATTACATCCCCCAAATTTGCATAATATCCTTTTAAACGGTTTAGAAAATATCCAAAGAAAAAATAAATAAATACTTCCACTTGATTAAAATAAAAAAATTATAAAAAGATTCATTGAAATGTTATTAAAAGTACATCACCCAAATTTGTCAATGTTTTGATTGGTTAGTATCTAATACTAAATCTCAATATCTTATACATTTTAGTAGATTTTCCTTCACACAACTGAATTTGAATTTGGGATTTACCACTTCTATCCCTAAGTCGCTTGCGCTGGAGAGGTTAAATATGACTTTGTCAACCTCCTACATCACATTCACATGCCAAGTCATAATAAATCCACAAATTTTCTTAAATGTATTTATCAATTTTTTAAACAAAAGTGTTCTCTATTCTTAAAAATAATAGTTTTTTTTTTTATAAATACAAGTGATAGTCTAAATTATAAGAGGTAAGGGGTTTCTCTTACACACTACCAAGGTGCCATGGGAATTCAAACCACTGATCTGCAAGTCAAAATCATTTTCTACTAGGTTAGACTCCCTTAATAATAATCTTTAAACTAGTTAGATAAAGGGAAAAAAAAAAAGAGATTTTTTTTTGGAAAGGAAAAAGAAGAGAGATTTAAGGAAGCGTTATTCACACTATTTAAACTCTTCCCACGTTCTAGAGCGAAAGTATGTCTACGCTCCTCAACCGAAGAATGCTCTGTAAAATGTTCCCTCGTCCTAGCACGAGAGTATGCCTACGCTCCTCAAGTGAAGAATGAGAGTTCAATAGAGAGCGAAAGTAGCCTTTTACGTCGTATATTAGATCAAATTGTTACTCAATATGAAACAAATTTAATGGTCAGTTAAGCTGAAGAGATATAAAGAGGGAGATAATTTTAGATCGACCCTTAAAATTCGTAAATCCACCAATTTACACAAATATATTTCTCAAATTGAAATTTAAACAGTGTAAAAAAGAAAAGAAATATCAGCCTTCTTTTTTCTTTGGCCAAAAATGTTTTAAAAAAAGATTCAGCCTTTGATTTCTACCACATTTAAATAAAATAAAATCAAAAATAGATTCATTGAATAGTTTTTTTTTTTTGTCAAGAAGTTTTCATTTTCTCCACTTTCCATAGACATTTGTTTCCTCTCTCTTCTTATATCTGATCGCTGTCTAAATTTTTTGAGTCCAGCTTGTACTGTCACCCACTCATCATTTTCAACAATTCCTCGGCTCCAACGTTAATCTCGGCTGTCCTTTGCTCACACCCATGTCTCCTTTGTCGCCTCTGCAGCTCTGTAAATTACCATGTTGGTAGCTTTGCGAGGCAAAACCAAAAAGAAAGCAGTACCCCAAAATGTTCAGGTAAATAACAACATTTCTGAAACACTCTACGGAGAAAACAGGGCAAAGGGTCTCATACCACATGCCCTAAATTGAAATGAATTAGATACCATTTTGTTTGGCCTCCCTCTGTTATTTATTTGTGTATTTGATCTTTGAAAATAGATAGTCTTATTGGTTTTTCAAGAGTCAAATCGAAGTTCATGGCAGGATGGTCGTCTTTAACACCTGGGTCTGTTTTAGATTGTGTCGAAACTAATGATGCATATCAGAAAAATGGTAGTTGCATTGGTAGTGATATTGATGTAAGAGATGGTGTTGAATGTGATGAGGATGATGATGAGGTTAGGCTAAGATGTACATTTGATCAAGTTCTATCTGTTTTTGTTAAGGAAATTGGTGATAGAGGTGTTGTTAGGCCCATCCCTGCCGTGATTGACGATAGGCAGCCTGTGGATTTGTTCAAATTGTTCTGTTTGGTGAGAGATAGAGGTGGGTATGATTGGGTTTCGAAGAACAGTTTGTGGTCTTTTGTGGCCAAAGAGTTGGGTTTGGATGGTGGAGCAACGGCTTCTGTGAAATTGATTTACTTCAAGTATTTGAATGAGCTGGAGAAATGGTTTAGGGAGAGTTGTAAAAGTAGGAGCTCCGGAAATGGGCAGTCTGGCTTGTATGGGGAGTTTCAGTTGTCTTCGGAGTTGGAGAGAGAGTTTAGAGATTTGTTGTTGGATGGGCCTGAGCAGAAGGGCAAAGGTGATGGACCGGTTCAGTTTGAATCTGATGAAAATGGGAAGATTGAATTTAATCTTTCAGATACCAAAGATGCATATGGAATGCATGCTGGTGCCGACCAATGCAAGGATGATGATGAAGAAAAAGTTTGTAATGATGATCAGAATGGTGTTTTGATATCACTCGATAGTCTCAATAAAAAAGAAAATGATCGTAAAAGAAAGCGAGAATCCTTATCAGGAATGCTGAATTGGGTAGTTCAGATTGCAAAGCAGCCAAATGATCCTTCAATTGGAGTGATACCAGGGCCAACTAATTGGAGGGAGCATAAGGGCGATGAGTGCTGGTTCCAGGTAATTAGAGCAAGGGAAGCATTGCTGCTAAGAAGGAATGTTGATTCAAAGACTGAAGAATCTCTCCTGCAGGTACATTTGTTTATGTTGTGTGTTTCTCTAAAGGTTTTTCGCTTCTGGACCACATCCATTTGTCAAATTTCAAATGCATAGCATGGTTACTCTTTCCAGTGTACTCTTCTCTCCACTCAACCGTGTTATCCTATGAAGTTAAAAGAGTTGTTGCTTTTATCTTTAAAATTTGAAGTTATTAATGAAATTATGAAATCAACAACCCCTGTGATGAGTTCCCGTTGTTTCTGCCAGTAAGTTAAGCTCCGCGATATGATATTGTCATCCACCTCAATGCAGCTAGATCACTTGGTTGAACCCTTGAAGTATTAATAGGGCATTGCTTTGTTTGTGATCTGGACTCTGCTAATATAAGTAATCTGGAACTCCATGATGCTAATATAGCTACAAACCAAAACACTTTTCCAGATTTTAGTTCACAGCTCTCGGCCATATCCCAACTCATGCTTCTTCTTCATCAATTTTCTCTAGCTATGGTCTTCCTTTTCCTTTTCTACTTCTTATTACGGTCCATCTTGTACCTGGTACATTATTACAATTTTTATTTTCTTTCAACCTTCTGAATGTGTAGTTAGATTTGAAACTCTCTTTAAGAATCTTGGAGATAGGAGGAGTTCCAACATCTACGTTGCTACTAATAGAGTCAATGTTTGTTACGAGACATTTGGTTTGGCTTGTTTTCTTTTAATTTTTAAATTTAATAAAGGAGATACAAGTGATTTTCTTTCTCAACTTCTTAGTAAACATTTTCACCCCCTGCCCCCTTCCTTTCTCTGAGAACAAAAGAGGAAAAAGAGATGAAGGAGAAGGTATCAGCCAAAAGAGGAGGAAAGCTCCGAGGTAGATAACTTGGCATCTTCCGTGTGTCACATCCTTGGTCATTAGTTTAACCAGTAGATTACCATATGGTTGTTGCACGGTCACTTGATAACAAAAGATGCTGGTGACAAATGATGAAAAGATTGTGAGTTGGAGTATTTGAATTCTCCAACATTTTTTTAGCTATCAAGAGAGGTGCCTATAATGTTGATTTTTCTGGAACTGTAAATATTATATATGAAATTAAATTAGTTTCCAATTTTATAAAAAGATCATGGTATAAATTTGCAGAAGAAACTAAAGACGCATCCATTGTTGTATGAAGATAATGTTGTTGCTGGTCACCAGTCCTCAGAGAGGTTAAGATGCAGTGAAAGGTTTCCTAATTCTGTGAAATCTCGCTCGTGCCCTTGTTGCAGTTCATGTTCAGTCCCTCAGAGTAATTTGATAAGTCCTCGTAAAAAAGAGTTGGATAACAATTCTAAGGAGCAAGCACCTGAGGAAGTTGATTTATTGGCCACAAATACAATGGTTTGCCCATCTGTGGATGCTCCCCATGAAAAGCACGTCTCTGTAGGCACTCTCTTTCAAGCTGATGTGCCCGAATGGACTGGCGTGGCTTCTGAAAGTGATATTAAGTGGCTAGGCACACGGGTATGGCCCTTACAATGTGAAGAAGACAGCTCCCTTCATGAAGCAGATCTCACTGGCAAAGGAAGACCAGATTTGTGCGGCTGTCAACTTCCAGGTTCTGTTGTATGTATCAGATTTCACATTGCTGAGGCTAGGATGAAACTGAAGAGAGAACTTGGTTCCTTGTTCTATCGTTGGCGATTTGATCGTATGGGTGAGGAAGTTTCTCTTCAGTGGACAGCTGAAGAAGAAAAGAGATTCAAGGATTTGGTAAAGTCAAATTCTCCTTCCTTTTGGAATAGAGCGTCCAGGTGGTTTCGTAAAAAAACAAGGGAAAACTTGGTAAGCTATTACTTCAATGTGTTTCTTGTCCAAAGCAGAAGTTATCAAAATCGTGTAACTCCAAAAAATATTGATAGTGATGATGATGAAACAGAATTTGGATCATTTAGTAATGGTTTTAGGCATGATGCAGTTGAAGTTTCAGCCAATTTTGAGGCATGTTCCCAGAATCAGCAGTGCACTGATTTGGATTAGATAAAAAATGATGTCTAGGAGTTAGACAATTGTACTGGGGGCTTGAACCGCTGCGTTAACTTATACAACTTTAAATGGTGATGCAATTTTGAGGAGTGCACGCCGTGGTGGAATCGGACCTGGTGGAGTTCATGATGAGGCCAGAAGGTAGAAGTTGTGGAATGCGCTGACGATTTCTGTTGGTACTCAACAAGGGTCTTCAGTTGTCATTTTAGAGAACTATACTACTGTTTTGGATGGCTGAATCGTGAATATTGTATCTAATACCAGGTTTTGTAACCTCTGGGATACAATCATACATCTTTAAGTAGATAGGGAAACATGAAAGAGGCACATAGTTGTCGAGGTTTTCGTTTTGTTTTTCTTTATAAAGTTGAGCATAGGGGCACTAAAATGCTGTGATACTTTTATTTTCATATTTCAGGAAAAATGAGCATATGGGGACTAAATTCTGTGATACTTTTCTTTTTCATATTTCAGATATGTGATTTTGTCTCTGCCATTCTCATTGTCGGTCCACATGCATCAATGGTCAGAAATTGTAATACCTCATAAGGTGTCGATGTTGCAACACTTACTAAGTATAATAGAAGAGAATATGTTACCTTATAAAAACGCTTTAAGAATGGAAAGGGAGCATCAATTGCAACATGAATTGCTTGGTTATTTTCCAAGAGGCCCTAACATTTCCCATAAATTCTAAGACGTCATCGTGGACATGAATTTATTGCAACTTGAATTGCTTGGTTATTTTCCAAGAGGCCCCAACATTTACCATAAATTCTAAGACTTCATCGTGGACATGAATTTATTGCAACATGAATTGCTTGGTTATTTTCCAAGAGGCCCCAACATTTACCATAAATTCTAAGACTTCATCGTGGACATGAATTTATTATGTCTGGAAATGCATTCAATCAGCATTTTGCTCTCCAAGCTGCAAGAACAAAAAGAAGGAAAATACCCACAAAATGAAATCAACGGTCCCGATCTCTTGGATTACAGGGGTCCAAGAGATTTATGGTCACTCACCGTTGGATGTAAATTCAGCGGTTCACTCACTCTTGCACTCCTTTTAAGTAACTTTTTTGAACCATTGAATTAATATCCAGCGGTGAATGACCACAATATCTTGGACTCCTCCTGTGGTCCAAGAGATTGGGACTGATGAAACCAAATACTGTTTTTGCTTCATTGTCACCAAATTTGACAGTTAGACTGGCCTTCAGGTTCTGCGTCAGTTTGTCATTATAAAAGAGGCAGTTCCCATTTTGTTGCAAAACAGACTAACAGAGTGAAATGCATACTTGGCTTGCTATTTGCTAAGCTAGCCAACCACATTTAAACATGCCACAAAATGTGTATCAAACACAAATATTTTGTGATTTATTCGTTAAAATGACATGATAACCTATGCAATCATATTATTATTAAGTATGTGTGTACATATAGATCCAAGGCCGCCCTTACCATTAGGTCAACCCCATAAACTAACTTGTATTAAACTTTAGGAGAGGAATTTTGTTTTCTAGGTTGTGAGAGGCCGGTCACCCACTTTATCTATTGCCAATTAATTGACCTCTCACATTCTCCTGAATAGACATATTTAACTTTTAAATTCCATTTTAACATATAAAAAATTTAAAAAAACTTCTGCCAAATACTTCTTTCTTTCTCGCTCACATGAATTCAACAAGAACAATTCTGATTACAAATATAAATATAAGAACTCGGGTAACATAAAAGTATTATAGAATAATCTTTAGGGAGCTTAACTAATATACCGAAAATAGGAGCTGAAATTATAAAAAAAAACCTACATGAAATGCACTTTAGAAACACACCCAAAATTCATTTACTATATAAGAAATTGGTGTTGAAGTTCCTATAAATTATAGGACTGCCACTGATGTCCAACAGACCAAAAAAAAAAACACTCAAAAAACACCCAAAACAAGCCCAGCCCAATTTTATAAAAACGCCCAAACATTTTATTTATTTTTTGGTTACAAAAAGTCCAAACATTTTATTACAACATAAAACTATCTCGAAAACCGTAACTTCAAGCATGCATCTTCATTAAACCATCTCTGCAAAATGTCTCTTCATTTCACCATCTTCCTCATTTATGCAAACTGAAACTCCATAACTACCACCAAACTTGATCTACTTTCAAAAACCAACACCACACACTAACCTCCACCTACAAAACAAAGACAAAATTTCAGAGAACAATTTCAACAAGAAAAGGCTTCAGAGGTAAGACATTTAAAACCAAACCTTTATTGTAATGTTGACTAATTGCTATAAAGTTCCAATCTATGGTAATAACAGTATTTTATATTCGAATCCAAGACAAAATCTTGAAACTATATTGGATTTTCACTATTGGACTAACTGCATATGACTATAAAATAGTCAGTTTTCAGCAACTCAAAAAAGAAAGAGATATTTGGTCAAATACAGATTCTTAACATTTTACTGTCATGTTGATTAATTGTTGTAAAGTTCCAGTACAAAGTAATAACACTGCTTGTTTCCTATGGAATCCTATTTCTAATGCATGTCGACCACTATAAAGTTCCAGTCTAAGGTAATAACACTCTTAGTTTCCTATGAAATCCTATTTTTAATGCATATCTACCACTGTAAAGTTTCAGTTTAGGGTAATAACAGTATTTTAGATTCGAATCTAGGACAAAATCTTGAAACTATATTGGATTTTCATTATTGAACTAATTGCATAGGACTATAAAATGGTCGGCTTTCAACAACTCAAAAAAGAAAGAAATAGTTAGTCATATACCCATTGTTAACATTGCTAGTTTACTTTCATGTTGATTAATGACTGTAAAGTTCCAGTATGGGGTAATAACATTGATTGTTTCCTCTGAAATCCTATTTTGAATGCATGTCTACCACCGTAAAGTTCCAGTATAGGGTAATAACACTGCTTGTTTCCAATGAAATCCTATTTTGAATGCATGTCTACCACTATAAAGTTCTAGTAGAAGGTAATAACACTGCTTGTTTCCTATGAAATCCTATTTCTAATGCATGTCTACCATTGTAAAGTTCCAGTATAGGGTAATAACACTACTAGATTCTTCTGAAATCCTATTTATAATGCATGTCTAAGTTCCAGTATAGGGTAATAACACTGCTAGATTCATCTGAAATCCTATTTCTAATGCATGTCTACCCCTTGTAAAGTTCCAGTATAGGGTAATAACACTGCTTGTTTCCTATGAAATCCTATTTCTAATGCATGTATGTAAAGTTCCAATATAAGGTAATAACACTGCTACCTAACAACAAATTATAGTCGACTCAAAAACCAATAGTGCATAAACAGAAAAAACACGAATATACTCATATTCAATTGAAAAAAAATACCTCAATTAATATGATAACCGAATCAAATATCACAAATTTGTAACCACAACTCAAACCAAACACAAAAGCAAATCCACAACCAAACCGAATCTGAAATCAATCCAAATTATAAACAAAAAGAAATTAAAATCACAATTTAAAACTCAAACGAATATCTAAATACAAATTAGAACGAAATCAGAAAATCCAATAGCTTATCTCCAAATTGACAATAACAAAAATAAGCATATAAAATCAAGAAGAATGAGATCTACATTTCAAATTTAAACTCCAAAACTGCAAAAATTATGAAAACTTAACCATCAACTTAATTAATCGAACATGAAATCACCCAAATCAAAGTACAATAAAATCGAATATGAATTCAAATTTTAAAAAATCAAATACCTCAAAATCAAAGATCGCAGATCGAATAGGATTTTATACTGAGCCAAGTCACCAATGCACCATGAGCCATTTCATCCCCTGAATTCGCCAAGTCATTGTCCATTTGCTCATGTTGCAAATCCTCCAAAATTAGATCCAGCATCTAATGGATTGCCAGTGCCAGTGCCTCTGACTTTAGCTTTTGTTGTGCCATTTGGACTAACATGCTTGAAGGCAGAGCCTTCGTCAACTCCATCTTCTAAAGCATTACTGCTTGATGTTCCCTGAATTGAGATGGCTACAAGTTTTGATCCACGGGCTTGGAAAGGGGTCTTCTAGTTTTCTTGTATCCAAAAGACGAATTAAGTAGAATTAGAAGAAATAGTTACCTTACACAATCAGAATCCTATGACTTCATCATTCTTATTCTTTTTTAGAGAGAGAGAGATATATATATATATATATATATATTGAGAACAGAGCTTAGGATTTCATCGTCAAAACTGAGGTGGAAGAACAAAAACTGAAAATTGGGGTTGAAGATGAAGATGAGAGACTGGAGGTCGTGAGTTCTGATCTTGTGTTTATTAGGAATTCCAATTTTATGTTAAAAGGGTAATAAAGGTATTTCATCTTAATAATTAAATTAAAAAATATACAGCTGTTGATTTTTGGGTTTATTTTAGGTGTGTTTATATACATTAAATAATATAGGGTATTTTTATAGTTTTATGTCTAGAAATGGGTATTTAACTAATTTTCTATAATCTTTAACTTTTCCCTTCCAAAAAATAAAATAAAAATAAAATTTTAACTTCTTTAACATACACATCAAGATATTTACCATAACATTTACAAAACACACCAAGATGATTTAATGAGAAAGTCATAAAATTGGATTGAATATACAGAAAATTAATACAAAACTTCGATAACCTGTTATATAAAATATACAGAAATACGATATTAATATAGAACTTCCATAACCATAGATTCATAGATGATGCAGATATATCATATATTGTAAGTTGTTATAAATCTATCTGAATTTGAGAGGAAATTGAGAGAGAGAGAAGGGAATGGAAACTGATTTCACATTCTCATATGTGTTCTGAATGTGTATCTTGAGTAGGGAAGGGGGGAAGCCTTTTATAGGCATTTGGGGACTGTGGGGGTCTTTTTCTTCCAGCAGCTGTAAATGGGCTGGGCTGCCAGAAAAGGGAAATTACTGAAATTGCCCCCTGTGCTTGAGTTCGAAGATCAAGCCCCAAAAGCACTTCGAAAGGGCAGCAAAACCTTAGGAAGTGTTCTGGTTACCTTCACCAATGAAAATGAGGGCTGCTTACAGGTGTTTTGTGCTTGCTTTCAGATAAGATTTTGGCTTAACATGAAGAGCTTGTGGCATGGGAGCAGGGTCAGCATGAGTTGAGCACCAAAGGGGAAAATAAGGCTTCTTAAGGAGAAGTGTGAGTGTTTAAACTGAGGGAAACCAGATTTGCATGGTGATCTTGGCTGGAAGGAGGTAAAAGATGAACATCGCTTCTTCCGGCAGCTTGACAGATTCTGAAAATAATCTATCAAGCAGAGCAGAATGAAGAAGAAGAGGTGAACAAGGTTACTGGATTTTGCTAGTAAGAGAGGAAGCTTGCTCTCTCAGCCTGGGTTGGTTTTTGCTGGGTGGAGGGGACCTCCTTTTATAGCTGCGGGAAACTATCCTTTCCCAAGAAACCCTAATGGTTTCTTCCCAATCTTGGCAAGTTTTTCCATCCTTTTTTCTTCTCTTCTCTTGACTTTCCTATCTGGGTGAGATTTCCCCTTATCTATTTGCACAAAATCAGGAGTTTTGGAGCTCAAGACCCCTTTTCCCGCGGCTGCTTCAGTAGGAAGCTCCACTCTTGGCTACTTTTCTTCTTCTTTCCCTTCTCCTTCCTGGGCCAGCACAGATAAGGGAAAACAACTGGGTGTATATGTTGGTTTGAAAGGGTACTCCTCTTCCTGACAACTTACATGCTAATATCCCTTGGTCTCTCTAGTGTTTTGTTTTGGGACTTGATCCATTCCCATGTGCTGGCACTTTCCACCAGCTCTGTTCAGTGAACCTGCAGACCTCCTCTACGTGGCTTCTACTTTTCTAAAGGGCTGAGGCTTTTGTGGCTTGTTGTGGAATTTTGTATGGGCTAAGGTACTTCATTAAATAAGTGGGCTATTTAAACATTGGGCTTTTGGTTGGGCTATCCTTTGACTGGGCTAATTTTGGTTGGGTTATTTTGATTGAGTTATTTTCCCCTCTTTGCTCACCCACATATTTGGGCCTAAGAAATGGGCTTGGGTCCCGAGGCTCCCAAGCAACCCGGAACCTCCATTTCTCGTCCCATCAATGGGCCTCATGACAACCTATTACCATCCATACCACAACCCACTCAAGCAAGCCCCGGGCATTTTGAGTGGCTTGGGCCCACTTAGGCTTGTAGTGTGTTTGGGTGTGAAACAACGATTTCATGCTTGGCATGGCATGTCGCTTGGCGTGCTTTAATTTTTTATTATCCTTGACGTTTAATTTTGGCATGGGCTCGTAGAGCTAGCATGGTGAATTAGCATGGCGCATGAATTTCAATTCGCATGTGGCAAGTTTTCGAGTACCTCCTTTTTATGCCTTTTCTTAATAAAATGGCGTTTCGGGCTGGTAATTTATTTGGGCCCAATCATGAATTTTTTGGGTCTCAACAGGGACTCCACTACTACATTATTTTACAACACTCCCCCTTGGAGACCACAAATGATACAGAATATGTCTCGTTAAAAACCTTGCCAGTAAAAACCCAGTGGGACAAAAACTGGTCAAAGGGAAAAGGAGTACATAATCATGTGTAACATAAAATTCTATGTATATTGACGCGCGTGCGACACTGCCTCATTAAAACCTTGCCAGGAAAAACCCAGTGGGATAAAAACCTGGACGAAGGAAAAAGAGTACAGTGTTTGAAGATCTTTATTGATAGTGCGCTCCCCTTGATGCTTGGCAAAATATCTTTAAGTCATACTGTTGATCAGCTTTCTGAATATCGTAGTTGACACTGCAATTCTGTGAGTCAATCTTGAGTGACACTGCCTCGTTAAAACCTTACCAGGAAAAACCCAGTGGGATAAAAACCTGGATGAAGGAAAAAGAATACAGTGTATGAAGGTCTTTATTAAAACCATGCTTCCCCTGATGAATATCTCCCCCTGAAAAATTTAGGATTAGCTTTTGTCCAGTAAGCGACCATAAAAATTTTCATAGTATACCCTAAACCCTTGAGCGACACTGCCTCGTTAAAACCTTACCAGGAAAAACCCAATGGGATAAAAACCTGGATGAAGGAAAAAGAGTACAGTGTGGAGCTGAGCTCTATCTGGTCTAGTATACTTCCGGAAAAACATTTAAGGACCAACGGATAAGACTCTCTTAGTATAAGCAAGAATCTCGTTGGCATAATGCTCGATCGAGACAAATATTTCATGAATTCTGCAGAAGCTTTAATGTGTTGCAATCACATTATAATCAATGTACTCACTGAGGTAATTTATGCATATTAATATTGAGTACAAATTTTGTGCTTCAAGTACATGTCCTTTAGGGACTTGCTTTATGCAATGTCAATCCTCTCAACGGATTTTGTTTAAAAGGGATTAAACTTTATGACACATTATATAGCTTTAACCCAGCTATTTATACATCTTTAGGAAATCGCTTCTGGCGATATGCTCCGTGCATTTAATAACCCTTAAAGATAATATGTTGGTCTCCGTGATTGTGTAATAAGGGGGGCACAATTGAATCTGTAAATATGGAGAAAACCCAACATTCCTTGTTTCTTCCAGAAACAGTGTGTCATACAAAGTAGGTATATTCCCTTTTATTCCGAACACCCAAGTATAAATTTCAGTATTAACATCTTTTTGGGGTTCGTACTGTGGGTTTGTTCTTTCACGTTCATTCTCATCTATAATGGAATTACCTCGTTCCATTTTGGCCAATGATATTGTCGACATTTAATAATTGAACGTGGTTCCAATCAACACAGCCCATTGATGATTTGAGTAGCTACTCCAAAATTAAAAATTGTCATTCATCAATTCATGATCCCACCATTCTCATTTCCATGCGCATGCATCAATTATAAGCATTTCTTTGCTTTTGGGTACCCAAGCCACTTCATGGGGCTTTTATTATGTGAGAATGTGGATTATAACCTCCATTGGAGCGTTATTTAACAGTAGGGCGTGGATAATCTCCATTTAGGGAGTTGGAACATTTAGAACCCATATATCTGTCATGCTGAAGGCATGCCACAGATTAATACATACATGTCAATTAATTTCTGGGACCTTAACCCATATTATGGGACTTTAACCCATTTAATTTGCTACGCATTAGGCGTGCATAATATCAATATTGACATGTTAAAGGATTGTCCTTTCGGGACTTCAATCCACATCATTTGCTACGCAACAGGGCATGCATCATATTGATCACTGCTATACCCATATTCTGTTCTTATGGGGACTTTAATCTGTGCAGTGTATTATTAATGTATCTAACGTACAATCTGTAAAATTTGTATTAATAATTCATGGATACATACAAGCCATTCTTTTGGAACAGACTTATCTTCCCATTTGGTTACCGTTCAAGATAAAATATCAAATAAGTATATAAGCATAAATACACAAGTATTGCTTACATCCTTAGGTGGGAGAAACTTTTCTCAGTATCATTCAAGCTTGTATCGGCCAGTAAATATAATGAATGCTTGATGGATCACAACTCTTTTCTCTGTCAAAAACAAATAACCCTCAGAGTTAGGATCACTCCATGAATTCTTTCTTCAGATGTTCATTCTAAAGAAATAAAATCTCCTATGAACAGAGAGTTACAAAAAGAGAAAAAATGCAAAAAAATGCAAAAAAATTGTGATATTGATTGCAAGAGAAGGTAAGCAATCAGGGAAGGAAGCTGGTGGGAGCAGACAACAAGCTCAGCAATCAAGGAAGGAAGCTGGTGGGAGCAAACAACAAGCTCTCATTTCTTCTAGTCTAGAAGAACATCCGGAGATTAGAGCATAAGGTTGCCTTCACAGTTCCCTGATGTGGCGAAAACGTGATCAGGGATGGTCTCGCTTCCTGAATGGATGATCAGAGATAGTCTTGCTTCTCGGGCATATTGAGTGCTCACTGATAAGAAAAACAAGTAGATATCGCATCACTAGGTATGGAGAAAACTGGATGTCTTCTGCAAAGAAAATTTCGTTAGTAACATATTTATACACAAATAAGAGGAATAGGTAGAACCGGTGAATTTCAAATTAACCATAAGAAAATTGCGAGATTCTCGGGGTGCTTTTGAAAAAATAGCTCCGTGAAATCCGCAAAGCAAGATCGGCTTTTGATGAAAATAATACTTTGAAAATGCCGAAAGTGCTGACAAACATTAATGGAGGCCACGTGAAGTTTTGGAATCTGGGAAAGAAAAAAAAGAATATGGGGATCCGAAAAGATATTGGGGATCCTGAAAAACTGTAGCCATATTTCCTCCTATAGATATGCCTTTGCAAATCTGATTGGAGCAACTGCGTTGCAATTTAACTTCTTCATTTCTGAAACTTTAGTTTCTCAAACTTTCTCGAAACTTTCTAAAATGGCT